>NW_025964035.1:1652424-1737424 GCF_023055435.1 Haliotis rufescens | reverse complement strand
ATCTATGGCGGTTGTTGTAGAAATAGTCATGACATCTATGGCGGTTGTGTTAGAAATAGTCATGACATCTATGGCGGTTGTTGTAGAAATAGTCATGACATCTATGGCGGTTGTGTTAGAAATAGTCGTGACATCTATGGCGGTTGTGGTAGAAATAGTCATGACATCTATGGCGGTTGTGTTAGAAATAGTCATGACATCTATGACGGTTGTGTTAGAAATAGTCATGACATCTATGACGGTTGTGGTAGAAATAGTCATGACATCTATGGCGGTTGTTGTAGAAATAGTCATGACATCTATGGCGGTTGTGTTAGAAATAGTCATGACATCTATGGCGGTTGTGTTAGAAATAGTCATGACATCTATGACGGTTGTGGTAGAAATAGTCATGACATCTATGGCGGTTGTTGTAGAAATAGTCATGACATCTATGGCGGTTGTTGTAGAAATAGTCATGACATCTATGGCGGTTGTGTTAGAAATAGTCATGACATCTATGACGGTTGTGGTAGAAATAGTCATGACATCTATGGCGGTTGTGGTAGAAATAGTCATGACATCTATGGCGGTTGTGGTAAAAATAGTCATGACATCTATGGCGGTTGTGGTAGAAATAGTCATGACATCTATGACGGTTGTGGTAGAAATAGTCATGACATCTATGACGGTTGTGGTAGAAATAGTCATGACATCTATGGCGGTTGTGGTAGAAATAGTCATGACATCTATGGCGGTTGTGGTAGAAATAGTCACGACATCTATGGCGGTTGTGGTAGAAATAGTCATGACATCTATGGCGGTTGTGGTAGAAATAGTCATGACATCTATGGCGGTTGTGGTAGAAATAGTCATGACATCTATGGCGGTTGTGGTAGAAATAGTCATGACATCTATGGCGGTTGTGGTAGAAAAAGTCATGACATCTATGGCGGTTGTGGTAGAAATAGTCATGACATCTATGGCGGTTGTGGTAGAAATAGTCGTGACATCTATGGCGGTTATGGTAGAAATAGTCATGACATCTATGGCGGTTGTGGTAGAAATAGTCATGACATCTATGGCGGTTGTGGTAGAAATAGTCATGACATCTATGGCGGTTGTGGTAGAAATAGTCATGACATCTATGGCGGTTGTGGTAGAAATAGTCATGACATCTATGGCGGTTGTGGTAGAAATAGTCATGACATCTATGGCGGTTGTGGTAGAAATAGTCGTGACATCTATGGCGGTTGTGGTAGAAATAGTCATGACATCTATGGCGGTTGTGGTAGAAATAGTCATGACATCTATGGCGGTTGTGGTAGAAATAGTCATGACATCTATGACGGTTGTGGTAGAAATAGTCATGACATCTATGGCGGTTGTGGTAGAAATAGTCGTGACATCTATGGCGGTTGTGGTAGAAATAGTCATGACATCTATGGCGGTTGTGGTAGAAATAGTCATGACATCTATGGCGGTTGTTGTAGAAATAGTCGTGACATCTATGGCGGTTGTGGTAGAAATAGTCGTGACATCTATGACGGTTGTGGTAGAAATAGTCGTGACATCTATGACGGTTGTGGTAGAAATAGTCGTGACATCTATGACGGTGGTTGTGGTAGAAATAGTCATGACATCTATGGCGGTTATGATAGAAATAGTCGTGACATCTATGGTGGTTGTGGTAGAAATAGTCATGACATCTATGGTGGTTATGATAGAAATAGTCGTGACATCTATGGCGGTTGTGGTAGAAATAGTCATGACATCTATGGCAGTGGTGTTAGAAATAGTCGTGACATCTATGGCGGTTGTGGTAGAAATAGTCATGACATCTATGGCGGTTATGATAGAAATAGTCGTGACATCTATGGCAGTGGTGTTAGAAATAGTCGTGACATCTATGGCGGTTGTGGTAGAAATAGTCATGACATCTATGGCGGTTTTGGTAGAAATAGTCATGACATCTATGGCGGTTATGATAGAAATAGTCGTGACATCTATAGCTGTTGTGGTAGAAATGGTCATGACATCTATGGCGGTCGTGGTAGAAATAGTCATGACATCTATGGTTGTAGTAGAAATAGTCATGACATCTATGGTTGTAGTAGAAATAGTTGTGACATCTATGGCGGTTGCAATAGAAGTAGTCGTGACATCTATGGCGGTTGTTGTAGAAATAGTCATGACATCTATGGTTGTAGTAGAAATAGTTGTGACATCTATGGCGGTTGCAATAGAAGTAGTCGTGACATCTATGGCGGTTGTTGTAGAAATAGTCATGACATCTATGGCGGTTTTGGTAGAAATAGTTGTGACATCTATGGCGGTTGTGATAGAAATAGTCGTGACATCTACGGCGGTTGTGGTAGAAATAGTCGTGACATCTATAGCGGTTGTGATAGAAATAGTCGTGACATCTATGGCGGTTATGATAGAAATAGTCGTGACAACTATGGCGGTTATGATAGAAATAGTCGTGACATCTATGTCGGTTGCGGTAGAAATAGTCATGACATCTATGGCGGTTGTTGTAGAAATAGTCATGACATCTATAGCGGTTGTGATAGAAATAGTCGTGACATCTATGGCGGTTATGATAGAAATAGTCGTGACAACTATGGCGGTTATGATAGAAATAGTCGTGACATCTATGGCGGTTGCGGTAGAAATAGTCGTGACATCTATGGCGGTTATGATAGAAATAGTCGTGACAACTATGGCGGTTATGATAGAAATAGTCGTGACATCTATGGCGGTTGTGGTAGAAATAGTCATGACATCTATGGCGGTTGTGGTAGAAATAGTCATGACATCTATGGCGGTTGTGGTAGAAATAGTCATGACATCTATGACGGTTGTGGTAGAAATAGTCATGACATCTATGGCGGTTGTGGTAGAAATAGTCGTGACATCTATGGCGGTTGTGGTAGAAATAGTCATGACATCTATGGCGGTTGTGGTAGAAATAGTCATGACATCTATGGCGGTTGTTGTAGAAATAGTCGTGACATCTATGGCGGTTGTGGTAGAAATAGTCGTGACATCTATGACGGTTGTGGTAGAAATAGTCGTGACATCTATGACGGTTGTGGTAGAAATAGTCGTGACATCTATGACGGTGGTTGTGGTAGAAATAGTCATGACATCTATGGCGGTTATGATAGAAATAGTCGTGACATCTATGGTGGTTGTGGTAGAAATAGTCATGACATCTATGGTGGTTATGATAGAAATAGTCGTGACATCTATGGCGGTTGTGGTAGAAATAGTCATGACATCTATGGCAGTGGTGTTAGAAATAGTCGTGACATCTATGGCGGTTGTGGTAGAAATAGTCATGACATCTATGGCGGTTATGATAGAAATAGTCGTGACATCTATGGCAGTGGTGTTAGAAATAGTCGTGACATCTATGGCGGTTGTGGTAGAAATAGTCATGACATCTATGGCGGTTTTGGTAGAAATAGTCATGACATCTATGGCGGTTATGATAGAAATAGTCGTGACATCTATAGCTGTTGTGGTAGAAATGGTCATGACATCTATGGCGGTCGTGGTAGAAATAGTCATGACATCTATGGTTGTAGTAGAAATAGTCATGACATCTATGGTTGTAGTAGAAATAGTTGTGACATCTATGGCGGTTGCAATAGAAGTAGTCGTGACATCTATGGCGGTTGTTGTAGAAATAGTCATGACATCTATGGTTGTAGTAGAAATAGTTGTGACATCTATGGCGGTTGCAATAGAAGTAGTCGTGACATCTATGGCGGTTGTTGTAGAAATAGTCATGACATCTATGGCGGTTTTGGTAGAAATAGTTGTGACATCTATGGCGGTTGTGATAGAAATAGTCGTGACATCTACGGCGGTTGTGGTAGAAATAGTCGTGACATCTATAGCGGTTGTGATAGAAATAGTCGTGACATCTATGGCGGTTATGATAGAAATAGTCGTGACAACTATGGCGGTTATGATAGAAATAGTCGTGACATCTATGGCGGTTGCGGTAGAAATAGTCATGACATCTATGGCGGTTATGATAGAAATAGTCGTGACATCTATAGTTGTTGTGGTAGAAATGGTCATGACATCTATGGCGGTCGTGGTAGAAATAGTCATGACATCTATGGCGGTTGTGGTAGAAATAGTCGTGACATCTATGGCGGTTGTGGTAGAAATAGTCGTGACATCTATGGCGGTTGTGTTAGAAATAGTCATGACATCTATGGCGGTCGTGGTAGAAATAGTCATGACATCTATGGCGGTTGTGTTAGAAATAGTCATGACATCTATGGCGGTCGTGGTAGAAATAGTCATGACATCTATGGGCGGTTGTGGCAGAAATGGTCATGACATCTATGGCGGTCGTGGTAGAAATAGTCATGACATCTATGGCGGTTGTGGTAGAAATGGTCGTGACATCTATGGCGGTTGTGGTAGAAATAGTTGTGACATCTATGGCGGTTGTGTTAGAAATAGTCGTGACATCTATGGTGGTTGTGGTAGAAATAGTCGTGACATCTATGGCGGTTGCAATGGAAATAGTCATGACATCTATGGCGGTTGTGTTAGAAATAGTCATGACATCTATGGCGGTTGTGTTAGAAATAGTCATGACATCTATGGCGGTCGTGGTAGAAATAGTCATGACATCTATGGCGGTTGTGTTAGAAATAGTCATGACATCTATGGCGGTCGTGGTAGAAATAGTCATGACATCTATGGGGGTTGTGGCAGAAATGGTCATGACATCTATGGCGGTCGTGGTAGAAATAGTCATGACATCTATGGCGGTTGTGGTAGAAATGGTCGTGACATCTATGGCGGTTGTGGTAGAAATAGTTGTGACATCTATGGCGGTTGCAATGGAAATAGTCATGACATCTATGGCGGTTGTGTTAGAAATAGTCATGACATCTATGGCGGTTGTGTTAGAAATAGTCGTGACATCTATGGCGGTTGCAATGGAAATAGTCATGATATCTATGGCGGTCGTGGTAGAAATAGTCATGACATATATGGGGGTTGCAATGGAAATAGTCACGACATCTATGGCGGTCGTGGTAGAAATAGTCATGACATATATGGGGGTTGCAATGGAAATAGTCACGACATCTATAGCGGTTGTGGTAGAAATAGTCACGACATCTATGGCGGTCGTGGTAGAAATAGTCATGACATATATGGGGGTTGCAATGGAAATAGTCATGACATCTATAGCGGTCGTGGTAGAAATAGTCATGACATATATGGGGGTTGCAATGGAAATAGTCACGACATCTATAGCGGTCGTGGCAGAAATAGTCACGACATCTATAGCGGTTGTGGTAGAAATAGTCACGACATCTATGGCGGTTGTGGTAGAAATAGTCACGACATCTATGGCGGTTGTGGTAGAAATAGTCACGACATCTATAGCGGTTGTGGTAGAAATAGTCACGACATCTATGGCGGTTGTGGTAGAAATAGTCACGACATCTATAGCGGTCGTGGTAGAAATAGTCACGACATCTATGGCGGTTGTGGTAGAAATAGTCACGACATCTATAGCGGTCGTGGCAGAAATAGTCACGACATCTATGGCGGTTGTGGTAGAAATAGTCACGACATCTATAGCGGTTGTGGTAGAAATAGTCACGACATCTATGGCGGTTGCAATGGACATAGTTATGACATACATGGCAGTTGCAATATAAATAGTTATGACATACTTGACAGTTGGGATAGAAAGGTAATGTCAAAGACAGCAGTAGAAATAACAATTATAGTATTGACAGTAGCAGTAGATATACTAATGACATCATGGACAGTTAAGGTTGTCAAAATTATAATATCAAGACATCACAGGCAGTGGAGGTACCAATAAAATGTCAGCAACAACAGTAGTGGTAGTAGAAGCAGCAGCAGTTACCACGCCATGCAGAAGCAGTAAAGGCAGCAGCGACAGAAACAACGGCTACGTTGACAACAGAGGTCGAGAAATTCAAAAAGGAATATGAACTATGTAAGAACAACCATCACGTGCATATTATTTCCGCCCCACCAATTACCATCTGGCGCCTCATCTTCAATGCGCATTTTGGCAGGTACGTTCCTTATTTCCCATGGGCGTATGTGTAGTAAGTGATATACAAAAGTAACTGAACGTTTCATATTCACAATAATATGTTTCGAAGTGAACTACTTAATTGCGAAACCAAATTTAAGAAAGATAACAAAAATGGTCGCAATTCAATGCTCATGGGAAGAGCTAGGTGATTATGGTCATTATTATTGATGATTCGTTAAATAGAATTCAGGAAAAATGTGCGAATCTTTCAAAGTAGTCTGTGAAGAAAAGATAGTTGGATAATTACTTAGTTCGTTACATGTAAGAGGGGAGAATTAATTTCAAAGTTCGCTTAACGCGTGTTAACACAAGACATTCCATTGTAATTTCGATTGTCAATGTGCAAAGTATCTCGGTTATGCTAATCGTTCCATATATATATATGTTGCTTTCACGGTCCCGTGGTTATATAGCATTCCCTTACTTAAACAAAAGTTACAAACAGTTTCCACAATCATAAGGGGGGCACGGGTGGCCCAGTCGCACTAAATGTGAAGTATAATAGCTAAAATGGATAGAATTTTCATAACAATGCCCGCAGAATATCAACAGAATATCAGTCCGCTTTCCACTAACGACGGGATGCTATCTAACTTTTGCTATGCGACGTCATTGGCGTCACGTTTCTTGTTTGTGACGTATGTTCTATAACGTTGCTATTTGTAACTCAGTGACCTCCCTTGTAAGCTTATTTTCTCTATAACTTTTATAAATATAGTCACGAACGTGGTTTCTTTAATACATAATATCTTTTCTCATCACAATTAATGATATTGAAACAGTGTCGAATAACGAATTTCTGTACCAGGGTTTCCATGTGATATATGTGAGGCGGGTGTTGGAAAATTCCAGTGTCCACAGTAGTAGTAGTAGTAGTAGTAGCAGCAGCAGCAGCAGAAGAAGAAACAGCAGCAGCAGCAGCAGCAGCAGCAGTAGTAGTAGTAGTAGCAGTAGTAGTGGTGTTGGTGTTGGTGGTGCAGGTGGTGGTGGTAGTAGTAGTAGTAGTAGTAGTAGTAGTAGTAGTAGTAGTAGTAGTAGTAGTAGTAGTGGTGGTGATGTTGGTGGTGATGGTGGTGTTTGTGGTGGGTGTTGGTGGTGGTGGTAGTAGTAGTAGTAGTAGTGGTAGTGGTGGTGGTGGTGGTTATAGTAGTAGTAGTAGTTGTGGTGGTGGTGGAGGTGAGGGGTGGTGTTGGTGGTGGTAGTAGTAGTAGTAGTAGTGGTGGTGGTGGTGTTGGTGGCGGTGGGTGGTGGTGGTGGTGGTGCAGGTGGTGGTGGTAGTAGTAGTAGTAGTAGTAGTAGTAGTAGTAGTAGTAGTAGTAGTGGTGGTGGAGGTGGTGGTGATGGTGGTGTTGGTGGTGGTGGGGTGGCGGTGTTGGTGGTAGTAGTAGTAGCAGTGGTGGTGGTGGTGGTGGTGGTGGTGACAGTAGTTGTAGTAGTAGTAGTAGTAGTAGAAGTAGAAGTGGTAGTAGTAGTAGTAGTAGTAGTAGTAGTAGTAGTAGTAGTAGTAGTAGTTCTTGTTGGTGTTGTAAATAGCAGTCTGTAAATAATCGAGTCTGGAACCGACAATCCAGTGACTGACATCATGAGCATCAATCCATGCAGTTGGGATACGATGACATGCATCAACCAATTCAGCGAGCCTGACCACCCGATACCCTTAGTAATCTCTTAGCATGGATTGCTGAAGACCAATTCTAACCCCGTTCCTTATGGTGCACATGTCTGGTTGGATCAAACAATATGTAGCAGGGCAAACATAGCTACGGATTAGTTAATTACTGTTGTAAGTAATGGATTTAATAACATAATTATGCTGTACAAAAATGTTGTGACGACATTAGAGCTGATATATTTCAAATAATATTTTCTTCAAGCATCCCTGGGAAATTGAATTTATAACGACAAGAAATGAAGGTTCGGTGATGTGAATGACACTGACAGTTGAGATGCGTCACTATAGGTTTTAATGCAAACGTATTGCCAATGAAAACTTGAGCTGAACTTTATAATCATTCCGCATCGGGACCAGAGGGATGTGCCATATTATTATTAAACACGACAACATTCCCAAATTGAAAAAAAAAAACTGGAAGATTGTAACATTAAAAATGAAGTAGAATATTCCGATTTCAATTCATATCAATTAATGATGTATCTTTTGAAATTTGAAAGATAATGAGATAAAATTTAATATCGCATTAGTGATGTTCAGAGGACTGGATAGTGTCCCGGAGCTGTGGTCTAGAGACCAGTATAAAGTAATGACACAAACGTGGTAATAGGTATGTGTGTGAGTTGGGTTTAACGCCGCTTTTAACAGTATTCCAGTTATGTGGGAGGAAAGCCCGGAGTGATGCAGGTCTCAGACGTTTACCACTTCGGTGAAACCCACGAGCACGGGTATGGTGCTGACAAACCTAGGAACATAATCGGGGCGAGCTGGGATTCGAACCCACAATCATAGGTTTCTGGCGTGCCCAAGGGACGCAACTCTGCACAGCGAGCCTTAGACGATTGGGCCACCCGTGCCCCCTTGTAATAGGTCTATAGGTTTACTATTATGGGCTAGATAAACACAGATGACCATCAAAAGGACCATTTAACCAATTTGCACTGACAACGAACTCTGATTAATTAAACCAGACCAAATATACAAGCTGATTAGCTAAGCATCTGTATAACAGCAATAAATAGTTGGTTGGTTGTTGTTTTACGCCGCACTCAACAATATTCCAGCTATATGTCAGCGGTCTGTAAATAATCGAGTCTGGACCAGACAATCCAGTGATTGACATCATGAGCATTGATCCAAATGGGATACGATGACATGCTTCAACCAAGTCAGCGAACCCGACCACCCGATCCCGTTAGGCGCCTCTTACTACAAGCAAAGTCGCCATTTACGGCAAGCATGGGTTGCTGAAGACCTATTCTACACCGGATCTTCACGGGTCCAGTTATAAAAAGAGGGTTGCTACATCAACACAGTGATAAGATATTGACAAGTTGCCAAACAGCAAATTAAGTCGGGAGCGACCAATAAATACCTGGGAGTTATGTAACTCAACACTCTAATGAGTGCAATAACGTCGGCTGGGTTAACAGCGGCAAATATAATAACGTCGGCTGGGTAAACAGCGGGAAATATACAGATGGCCTATCCCTAAAATAAGTAGTAGTAGTAGCAGTAGTAGTAGTAGTAGTAGTAGTAGTAGTAGTAGTAGTAGTAATACTAATAATAATAATACTAATAATAATAATTAACGCCCGAACATCAAACTAGTCTAACAGGCTAAAGACCCAGACTAGGCAAGGCAATTCTGAACTTTCCAAAAGTACAAGGTACTTGTCCTAAGGAGTAAATAGTAAATAGGTACTTGACCTATTAGACAATCTAGACAATCGCGGGGAAAATGGTTTCACACCGATTACTAGGAAAACGGGGTCAGTACCAGATTAAAACTGCCAAGAGTTTCATACGAGGCACGCGGACCTCGGAGAAAGCAGCCTCTCTGGTTCAGTACGGGGAATGCTATAGAATGTCGAGCTAAACAAGTAAATGCGGTCTTTCCTGAATATTCTCCTAATTTTCGCGTCCATTATGTGTATCTTTTCCGATTGTCATGTCTCTCCCACTTTTGGATGCAATCTTTCAGCCATTGCGTTATCTTCGTTGCCCAGCTACATCTATGGGAAACAGCTCACTAGACACTTCACTCTTAAAGTAAAGTCATCAAGTTGCGAGCGCATGTTCGAGTCTCCAGAAATGACGTCTTGAAAGAACAATGTTTCATCGGAAAGAAACCACGCTTCGTTCTTAGTTGTTCTTTGCGATTTATGGCGTGGCTATCTAATGTTTTATCATAATACATTTTCAGTTGAATAAAACTGTATACCAGGCTGCGGTGGTTTTATGGAACTTTCGATACTGGGCCTATGTCCACAAAGCAATCTCAGCGCTACGACCATCGTAACTCACTCACTCACTCATGTAGAATTACGAATTGTCAATCACAGCGCTGAGGTCACTTTGTTGAACGGGGCCCTGCACTTCCGTTTTATGAACTATATGTATTTATTTATTGTGTATGTTTTAGTCACGTTACCCAGTGGACTATGGGGATGAGTGAGTGAGTGAGTGAGTGAGTGAGTGAGTGAGTGAGTGAGTGAATGAGTGAGTGAGTGGGTGGGTGGGTGGGTGGTAGGGTGAGTGAGTGAGTGAGTGAGTGAGTGAGTGAGTGAGTGAGTGAGTGAGTGAGTGAGTGGGTGGGTGGGTGGTAGGGTGAGTGAGTGAGTGAGTGAGTGAGTGAGTGAGTGAGTGAGTGAGCGAGCGAGCGAGTTTAAATTTAACGTCACATCGGCAATATTTACATTATTACGAAATGTACATTCTTTATGAATCCATTCAGATTCTTTCAAGACCTGTCGACAATGGACTGTAAAACAACTAAAGTATCACATATTTGTATTTAATACCCGCATGTAAGCATACAATGTGACTATTAAAGATCACCAACATCCAATGTTAGGCCACCACACTAGGTGCCATGGGGACTTACGGTACCACTGCTACCTGCATGGTACCCCGGCAGGATTTACACCATCCCTTTAGTCACTGACGATTACTGCAGGGTTTAGCCGGAGATTAAAACAAACAAATATTCTGAGATTAAGACACTTGCGGATATAAATAATACTTTGAATGTCGTGGGCTTACATACCCCCTCTGGGGGACAGACCCGTGAAGATCCGGGGTAGAATAGGTCTTCAGTAACCCATGCTTGCCGTAAAAGGCGACTTTGCTTTTCGTAAGAGGCGACTAACGGGTCGGGTGGTCAGGCTCGCTGACTTCGTTGATGCATGTCATCGTATCCCAATGGCGTGGATCGATACTCATGATATCGATCGCAGGATTGTCTGATTATTTACAGACCGCCGTCATATAGCTGTAATATTGCTGAGTGTGGCGTAAAACAACAAACAAACAAACAACAAACAAACAAACAAACAAACGAACCCTCAGGGGCACAATAAGTTTACTCTACTGCAACCCCGCATCAAATACATCACCTCCGAATAACCATTTCTTGTTTGATTCATTTATAGCCGGGGCGGTCCCGTGTTCCTGAGTGTTCCCGTGTGTTCCCGTGTGTTCCCGTGTGTTGTTGGTTGAACACTTGACTTGCCTGTGCGTGTGTTTGTGGCGGGTTCCACCGATGGTGCAGGATACGCACACTTTTTGCGGATACCCATTGTCATCACTTGTTTATAATGATTCGTTGACACATGCTTATGAAATAGTCGGAATCGTACAGAGATTCAGTATGATTATGGGAACGGTTTTGTCGCTTTTATAATTAAGGACACCACTACGCTTTTAGAGGATTTAATTACGGTAAGTAATCGGTTGGTTGATCACTCACTAATCACCCGTCTCCCCCAGAGTGATGAAAATGAACCAGTGCAACAACAGAGAAATACAAGCTAACGGAATCTTTTTAATGTAATTTAATAAGGATTCCTACTGCATCTGCTAATGCCAAGGAAGATATTTCTGCTTGCTGGTGTCTGTCGCGGAGTCTGGACAGCTGACCATCGAGGTACACATATTTTCTCTTCCGCGGTGGAGGCTTGGCACCATGGGCCAGCTGGGCTAGATGTCTGGCGTGGCTAGCTTTAAGTGATTTCAAGACATCCAGGAAGCTGAACATTGTTGGATGGGCAGAGTTCATCTTGGCATTCAAGTGGCTGTGCCAACCTTCCAGATGATTATTAGTTCTTGGACCAACATTGTCATGGAGACTCCAGATTTCAACACCAAATCTAGCATCATCCCCAACCCAGTTTGACACGACATAATCATTGAACAGTTGAAATGCAGGACTCTCAACCTCAGCCTGTTCTAAAGCCTCAATAGCTTCGAACCATACGTCCTGAACATTCAAAGTCTATTTGTATTGTTTCCGGAAGACCACCTCTCTGTGACTGAACATGCTGAAGAAGCCTGTGTGAAATAACAAGAGCTAATTAAGCTCAAACCAAACCATTTTTGTAAATAGGGGTGTAGGTTGTTTAAAATAATCTGTGGTAGGCCAAATGGGAAAGGTCATTTCTGTTTCTTTAGGCCATTTGGGACGTAGGCCAAATTGGACGTAGGCCAATAGGGGATGCACCGGTCGGTAGCCTAGTGGTTAAAGCGTTCGCTCGTCACGCCGAAGACCCAGGTTCGATTCCCGACGTGGGTACAATGTGTGAAGCCCATTTCTGGTGTCCCCCGCCGTGATATTGGTGGAATATTGCTAAAAGCGGCGTAAAACCATACTCACTCACGCAATCACTCATTTATAGCCACCATTACACAAACATATGTGTTTAATTTCTTTTACCCTGTGGTTCATATCGCTAGTATGTGCTTTCAAATTGAATCACGGGAAAAGTTGCACTTAAAAAATAGGAAAAAGGTTTCATATATTCCTGAAAATTAGAATATAAAAAAAATGGCACAAATCCCAAAATATGTATTTACTTTTCAATATGTCACTGTCGTATCTCGTGTAAAACGCATGACAAACATAGTAACTATTATTCAGAAGCTTATCCTAAAGAAATGTGTCCTTTATACGGCTAACATGTGTATTGTCAGCGAAACCTCGTTCATCCGGACGGCACCGTTCCAAGTTAAATCGTCCGGATTAACGAATGTCCGGTTAGAAATTTATGTCCCTTACGATAAGTAGTCCCCAACAATAATTGTTCGGAAGACGGGGCCTAGTTACGTTGAATACAGTAATTAATTGATCGAATATCTCTAACAGACTAATATACAGTGGTGCATTCTATCGTGGACCTTCAGAAATGTTTCTGAGCTATATGTGTATATTCATGTAGGCGTCGATCCTCCAGATCAGATTGATTGATAAGCTACGTTGTTTATAATGATTCATCGAGAGAGCGCCTCGAGTCCGGTCAGCGCTATCGTAGCTCTACAACACTGCTGCGCAGCGTAGTGCGTCAGAGCGTTTGTTTAACCCACAATTGTCTCAGAGCAGCTGGACTTGAAACTCGAAATGATAGTAAAACAATTTTGATTTTAAATTGTTTTGTTTTTTAATTAAAATTGTATGACAGGAAATGTCTGCGATGACATGTTGCCACTATACTGTCTGTTTGAGTAATGTTATACGTTACTGTAGAGCCACTGATAAGAGTGACGACCATGAGTGAGTGAGTATGGTTTTACGCCGCTTTTAGCAATATTCCAGCAATATCACGGCGGGGGACACCAGAAATGGGCTTCACACATTGTACCCATGTCGGGAATCGAACCAGGGTCTTCGTCGTGACAACGAACGCTTTAACCACCAGGCTACCCGACCGTCCCGCTTGTGTAGCGTGTTGAACAATTTAATCCATTTCTCATGTACATATACTCTGTAGATATACGGGTTAGAATTATTCTTCAGCAGTCCATGCTTGTCATAAAAAGCGACTAATGGGATCGAGTGGTCAGACTCGCTGACATGACTGATTTATGTCATTGATCCCAATTGCGTAGATCGATGCTCGTGATGTCAATCACTGGATTGTCTGGTCTACATTCGATTATTTACAGTCCACTGTCTGGAATAACCATGGATTTAGACGTTGTTACAATATAACCAGTACAGTAAACTACGGTTATAACGAACTCAAAGGGACTACTAATGTTCGTTATAACCGCAGTTCGTTATAAGCATATATATAGCTTAACAACAGCAAATAGTCAAGTAAGTTCGTTATATCCGTCAGTTCGTTATAAGCGTATTCGTTTTAACCGAAGTCTACTGTAGTTTAAGCCTGGGATTGATCAACATAAAACCAATTGCTGAGTGCGGCTTAAGCAACACACGAACAAATCATATAAATATACATATGAGAATATAATAAGAGAGAATGTAACAGAATTAACACTGCTTTGGGCAGCATTTCAGTAAAACCCACTAGCACGAGTATGGTGCTGACAGATCTGGTAACATAATCATTGCGCTTCAATGATATATTGATGTGTTAATCTCTTTCTGGCGATATTTCAGACAGCATCATATGTCTCAGGTTTGTTTGATCGGGGTAACATTATTCAAGGCATCGGTGGAGTTTGCGGAGAGTTTTGTAGCAGATATGTAGGCGACATTTCAATGTTTCACGCATCAGTGATCAAACCTATGTCTGATGCGATTCCCTATTTCTACTTTATGAATGTTCCCGTGTGTGGTTGGGTGAACAATTGACTTGCCTGTGCGTGTGTTTGTGGCGGGTTCCACCGATGGTGCAGGATACGCACACTTTTTGCGGATACCCGTTGTCATCACTTGTTTATAATGATTCGTTGACACATGCTTATGATATAGTCGGAATCGTACAGAGATTCAGTATGATTATGGGGACGGTTTTGTCGCTTTTATCATTAATTAGCATATCTCTCTCGAGCGCAAACTCGCAGCCCTGGAGACAAAAAGAGTTATCGAGTTATCCGCTGTTCCAGACATGCGGAGTACAGATATTATACAAAGTACCGTTAATGATTCTACCGGGACCATAGCATTACGTCGACTTAAGCGATATTTAAATATCAAGGAAATATTTTGGCGGAGATTTCATATGAATATGGAAATGGTTTTGTCGAGTTTATTTATATTACTCAAGACATATTGTTCAAGGCCAGGATTCATTAGTCCAGAAATCAGTTATTGCCAGTATCTTCAGAATTAAAGATGTTCCATTGTACTGAATTTATCGAATATTCTATGCCCGTTCAAATTAGATCATATTTCTGAGCAGCAAAGCATCAATAGTTTAATGTGAATATGGATATCGGTACATGTTTTACTAGCATAGCCGATATATCTCGTACAGGTAATACAATGTATATAAAAAAGCGACAACAACCATCTCCATAACCATAGAAGAAGATAAAGAAGAAGAAGAAGAAGAAGAAGAAGAAGAAATCCCTGCTGAAAACAAAGTACGTTGTACGATTCCGACTGTTTATAAGTAAACGAGAATTCTAGCTTAGATATTCCGACACAATACGCACCTACCTGTATTCATGGAGACGTATTGATTGATAGTACAGGTATTGCTGTGTCTTAAGTAAAAGACATATATATTAACACTGGCACGTCAAGCCCATGGGATAAGGGTCTACACCTAGGATTAAACGGGATGCTCACCGTTATCAGTACGTGGCATCCCCCGGATCAAGCACCTTATAATGATTCATCGAGAGATTCAAGCACTGTGCTTATAATAAAACATATTCACAACAGCTTACATAATTCTGAATAATATTTGACAAGGAATAGGTATATACATAAATATTAACGTGTTTCCCTTGTACAGGCGATGCCGGAGCTTAGGATCAACTCAAATGAGAAGTCTTTCAATGGCATTTAGAAGTTTAGTTACGAATCAGCCACAGTGTTGATGTTCAATTTTTTTACTATGCATGTAACGACTTTCTGGTTTAGATATAGATAATCTCCAGTTATAATCAAGAAAGTCGAAGGTTATCATCTACCTTCTTATTTGTTATATATAGTTACATTGATAGAGAGATTACATCTGTGTAGGGAGTAGCAGAAAAGGTCACGTTTATACATTCATTCAGGTACACGGGTGTGCCAAACATATGAAAATATTTCATCATTAAAACTTCTAGTTGATCATGTTTGTACATTCGTCACAACGGCAAAATCTGACAACAGTATGACAATATTTCACCATAATAACTTGAAGTTAATAATCCGTGCGCTCTTCTCCGTTAAAACAAGGCAGTTACATATATTGCATAAATCCAAAGGGTGGCAATGTTAAGTGAGAAAAAACATGTTTGTACATTCGTCAAACTGCAAAATGTAACAGGTATGCGAAATATATGAAAATATTTCGCCATAATAACCTGAAGTTAATTCTCCGTACAATCTTCTCCGTGAAAGCAAGGCAGTTACATATATTGCATAAATCCAAAGGGTGGCAATATTAAGTGAGAAAAAACATGTTTGTACATTCGTCAAACATCAAAAGGTAACAGGTGTGCGAAATATATACAAATATTTCATCATTAAAACTTTTAATTGATAATGTTTGTACATTCGTCACAACGGCAAAAGTATGAAAATATTTCACCATTATAACTTGTAGCTAATTATCCGTACACTATATTACATTTATCTAACGAGTAGCAATGGTAAGTGAGAAGACATAATGTTCCTATATTTGTTACAGCGGCGAAACATGACAGATGTGCCAAAAATATGAAATACATTCGCCACTATAACTTAAGTTAGTTATGCGTACAATCTTTCAGTTAAACCAAGTCTACACATATTACATGTATGCAACGGGTAGCAATGTTAAGTGACTAGAAATTATGTTTGCACTTTCGTTACAACGACAAAATGTGGCAGGTGTGGCTATCTAACGAGTAGCAATGGTAAGTGAGAAGACATATGTTTCTATATTTGTTACAGCGGCGAAACATGACAGATGTGCCAAAAATATGAAAAACATTCGCCACTATAACTTGAAGTTAGTTAACCGTACAATCATTCAGTTAAACCAAGTCTCCACATATTACATGTTTGCAACGGGTAGCAATGTTAAGCGACTAGAAATTATGTTTGCACTTTCGTTACAGGTGTGCCAAAAGAAAAGATCCTACCTTGAATGGACACTACGATGACGAGAAGTGCTACAGAGAGGTTAGTCATGTTGCCTGTGGTCCCTGTGCTGGTCCGCTGTGATCTCAGTATTCCCACCCCTTACAAGTTGTGCCTTCTCCTTGCCTGTTGTCAGTGGACGAGAGTATAGAACGAGCTCTTTATATGGCACAGCGACACATCAATAATGCACGCCAATTCAATAATACCACACCAGCTGTGGGAGTCGAGGAAACACGCCAGAGCAACCTCGGCCGTGAGGGTCAGCTTACTTAACAATCCGGGTGCCCTATTTTGACGTCGAAGATGCCACCCCCGACATTTCTATTCAGTAGGAAGGCTTGCCCCGCCCATTTGATCACGTGATCTGTACTGATTTGAGCGTGCGGACTCCGAGGTAAGCCTTCCCACGTTGAGATGGAACTTGGATCTAAATCGGGAGGCAATATGCTCCAGCTTCCAGGACGATCAGGGAAACGAGTTCTAATGTAGTAACGTTTTCCTTACGTGTTAATGTAGGACATTACGCAATAATATAAAATCCTTTACCGCGTCAAGTTGCGTTTAAGATAGCTCTGTCTATAAATTTTGAGTTGGATATTGGTTACTCGTCTGTTGAAACAGCGCATGACATCCTCGGAGATCATAGCTAGGTATTATTGTCACGTAAATCTTGGAACAGTGTTAGTTTTCAAATGTGTTTTGTGCCGTCAAAAAGAATACTTCACGGTAATAATCTTGAAAAAAATATATTTTTTCTGTCACTCAGCAACTGCCTAATTATAACAAATATAAATATCTCGTTAATCCGGGCGATTGCTCTCCACAGTAAAGTCTGGATTAGTAATCGCCAGGATTAGCACATTTCTGGATTAGTGACGTCCGTGTCATAATGATGAGACGTACCCAACAGTTTCGAAAGCAAGGCGGGTTCCGAATAAAAAGTGTCCGGACTGACAAGGTTTTGCCTTGTAAACTATTTTCGCGTCGTTGTCTATTTATAAAAAAGTATGTATGAATATTTACCTATATCTCTTCTACCTAAATGTCGCTAACGAACCTGCAAACGCTTCTTGTCACCACATGGATCCTACTAATGTCAACGATGTCCTACTCATAAGAAACTGTTATTTTTTCACATCGATGGCTATAGGATTTCCATGGGCAGTTCATATTAAAGTACTGACTTTTAAACGTGGCTATTATTTCTAGAAGACGAATACTCGTTCGCTCATAAGACTGCTTTACTCAGTGAATAAGAATTTAGAAAAAATGTCACTTTTCATCAGCTAGGTCTACCCGCAAAATATAATTATAATTAAAGGCTCAACCCATTTTTTTTTTTAGTAAGTCCTTATACCATTATTTGTACTGATAATTCACAACACTAAACCCTCATCTATATTGATGAATCAAGGCCTAAACTATGGGTATACGCTCATCTTTTCGCGAACACATGGTATCATCACTATTTGATAGTGATTCATAAACACATGCTGATCGGGATCGTACAATCAACTCTGCTTTATGCAGAGATTTCTATTGGAAATGAAAACGGTTTTGTCGCTTTATTTATTATTGCAGTTAAAAAAACAGCACTAAATGTTAACCATGATTTATACTCAGTCTGTATAAAAACGTTCTAAATATAAAACGTCAAAGCAAGAGAATAACCAGTCTCAATTATTCGTCAAAACAGACTCTATTGGCTAAGCATGGCCTGCCCGGTAGGACAACAAAACTAAACCCTTCTCTATAAGGATGCGTCCCCGGCCTAAACTTTAGTTTATATTGATAAAAAATTGTCCTATATTCATGGTCTATATTGGTAAATCACAAAACGAAACCCTAATCTATCAATATGTATCCCTGGCTTAAACTATGGTTGATATTGAAAAAACAAAAGTCCTATATTCATGGTATTTATTATTAAATGACAAAACGAAACCCTAATCTATCATAACGCATCCCTGGCTTAAACTATGGCTTATATTGATAAAGAAAACGTCTTGAAACTATGTTTTTTGTTGTTGAGTCCCAGGCTTAAACTATCGGTTATATTGATGACAAAGTCTAAATTCATGGGTTTTTTCCAGCCATATTACAGCGGTCTGTAACGAATCGAGTCTGGACCGGACAATCCAGTGATTGACCCCAAGACCATCGATGTACATACTGGGATACGATGACATGCCTTAACCAAGTCACCGAACCTCACCAAACGATTCCGTTAATCGCATCCTATTACAAGAAAGCCCGAGCCTAGACTATGGTTTATATTGTTACAAAAATGTCCTTAAGCTGCGCTTTATTCTAAATTCTTTTTACAAATTTGACGCTTCAGTGACAAAAATGAGGTCCGATGCCATTCCCTATTTTGACTCACCATCTGTTCCCGTGTTTTCTGGGGCGGTCGGGTAGCCTAGTGGTTAAAGCGTTCGCTCGTCACGCCGAAGACCCGGGTTCGATTCCCGACATGGGTACAATGTGTGAAGCCCATTTCTGGTGTCCCCCGCCGTGATATTGCTGGAATATTGCTAAAAGCGGCGTAAAAGTGAACACTTGACTTGCCTTTGCATGCGTTTGTGACGGGTGCCACCGGTGGGGCAGGATCCGCTCACCTTTTCGCCAACACCTATTTGATAGTGGTTCATAAACACATGATCCTGACATAGTCGGAATCGTACAATCGACTCTGCTTTTTACAGCGATTATTATTGGATATGGAAAGGGTTTTGTCGCTTTATTTATATTTATATAGCTATATTGAAGAATCTCAGGCTGAAGGTACGGTATTGATAAACCATAGTTGTGAGTAAAAAAATCACAAAGTGGGTGAGTATAGTTTTACGCCGCTTTTAGCAATATTCCAGCAATATCACGACAGGGAATACGATGGCATGCAAGTCAGCGAGCCTGACCACTCGAACCATTTGGTCGCCTCTGACGGCCGGCATAGGCTGCTGGAATACTGCTGAGGGGACGTCAAACAACAATCAAACAAACAAATTCGTCATAACGCAATAGGGTTTAGCTTTGTGATTTCTGGGGCGATGGTGCAGCCAAGTGGTGAAAATATTCGCTCGTCACGCTCAAAGCCCGGGTCGATTCCTCACATGTGTGTGTGTGGACCCGTGATGATTTTGGGGTAGAATAGGTCTTCAGCAACCCATGCTTGCCGTAAAAGGTGACTATACTTGTAAAAGGCGACTAACGGAATCGGGTGGTTAGGCTCGCCGACTTGGTTGATGCATGTCATCAATCCCAATTGCGTGGATCGATGCTCATGATATTAATCACTGGGTTGTCTGGTCCAGACTCGATTATTTACAAACCGCCGTCATGTAGCTGGAATATTGCTGAGTGCAGCGTTAAACAAAAAACCAACCAACCAATCAATCCTCAGATGTGTGACCACTCGATCCCATTAGTCGCCTTTTTATGACAAGCATGGGCTGCTGAAGAATAATTCTAACCCGTATATCTACAGAGTATATGTACATCAGAAAAGCATTAAATTGTTCAACACTCTACACAAGCGGAGCGGTCGGGTAGCCTAGTGGTTAAAGCGTTCCCTTGTCACGCCGACGACCCGGGTTCGATTCCCGGAACGGGTACAATGTGTGAAGCCCATTTCTGGTGTCCCCCCGCTGTGATATTGCTGGAGTATTGCTAAAAGCGGCGTAAAACTATACTCACTCACTCACTCGTTCAGTTCTACCCGACGTTGAAATGTTATTAAACGATAAGATGGAAAATGTTATTTGTGCCGGATTTATACCTTGAAGTTGTCTGAATATTACTTCTTTGTTAGTTTAATATACACTCTTAAAAACAATGAAGGCGGGTAGTATGTAGTTTCTTGAACCTGACTACACAAACAATCCGGTATATAAACTGGATATATGTTTATTGGAAAATGGTGGTGGTCTGATATTCGACAAACGGTGCGACAAAACGCAACCATTGTCGATTTGCAATGTCTTAAACGGCTTGTTTTCACACTTGTTTAAAAATGTCATGGAGGAAAACAGTAAAGCAAAATGCACGTGCAAGTTATGGTATTCGCAACTCGTGGTAGTGGCTATAAAAAGGGAAGCATAAGCCACTAATTTGTCATTCAATTGTCAACATTTTTCAAGTTCGAAAATGCCGAGACTCAGCGCTGCTGATCGGAACATCGCCAAAGGACGTATCCAAAGAAGGGAATCGCAGTCTTCTGTTGCACGCCACTTCAACGTCCACCAGAGCACAATTTGCCGCCTTTATGACCGATACACACAGTTCAATTCCACTGCAGACCGTCCTAGAACCGGCCGACCAAGAGTTACCACCCTTGCACAGGATCGTTACGTTCGACTGTTCCACCTACGTCATCGCAATGGCGCATCCCTGGTTTGAGGAGGCTGTCGGACCAGTCTGTCGGGAACCATCATCGCGAGGCTGGAATCCGACCCAGAAGAACAGTTGTCATCCCTGTTTTGCAAGAGATGCATCGACAGCGACGCTTGCGTTGGTGCCATACCTTACAACCTTGGAATTTGAGAAACTGGAGACGAGTGTGGTTTAGCGATAAATAGCAATTTCTTCTTCACCGGCGAGATGGAAGACCACATGTTTATCGTCGTCGAAATAAGCGTTTTGCCCCACATTGTGTACGTGAATTCGACAATTTCGGTGGTGGTGGTGTCAAAGTGTGTGTGTGTGGGGGGGGGGGGGGGGTCATATCCTTCACCACGAGATCTGACTTGGTTGTGGTTCAGGGAAATTTGACAGCAAATCGCTACATGAATCAAATTTTTCAACCTCACCTTCTTCCAATGATTGACCGCCAGAGGAAGCTGTTTTAACAGGACAACGCTCCACTGCACACAGCTCGTGTCAAGGTAGACTACCTTAATGATGCCACCATCAACGGCTTTTCCTGGCTATCGAGATCTCCAACCCAATCGAACACCTCTCGGATGAACTCGATCGACGTGTACGTCAAGGTCAGAACACGCCGCAGACAATCCCACAACTGGCCAACGCGTTACAAGCAGAATGGCGCAGAATTCCGCAGAATTCCGCAGAATTCCGCAGGATAGAATTCGTACACTTATCCAGTCAGTGCGGAGGAGATGCAGAGCCGTGATTGCTGCCCGGGGCGGTCACACGGGATACTGAGTTCAGCGCAACCTTGTGGCCTTATGTGACAAGACAATGAACAGTTTTCAATGCCTTTGTACGACAATATATGACTATCGAGCTCCAAAATTTCATATTTGTATATATGATATTAAATCAAATATATCGACTTTATAAGGTACAATAAATTTTCTAAAAATCTACCTGTGCGTTTCATTTTTTGAAGAAGGTATATGATAGATTTCAGAGAACTGTTTTTTCTAACTTCTGAATAGCACACACTTACAGAAAATGTTAGTAAAGTTTACTAACTTTGTTAGTGAATTGTACTGTCTACTGAGGCACCAACATATTAGTTGACTTTACTAATCAGTTAGTATTGTTTATACCAGGTGGCTATCGCCACTAAATGAAATGCGTTATGTAGTGAGTGAGTGAGTGAGTATGGTTTTACGCCGCTTTAAGAGATATTTCAGCAATATCGCGGCGGGGGACACCAGACATGGGCTTCACACCTTGTACCCATGTCGGGAATCGAACCCGGGTCTTCAGCGTGACGAGCGAACGCTTAACCGCTTGGTTCCCCCACCGCCCCCGTTAAGTAGTAATATGATTGTCAGTTTCCTGTATGAGAAAATACAAGGCATACAGCAACAACACAATTATTATAATTGTGTAAATTGTTTATATCTAGGTGAATTTCGAACCTGAAACCTTTGATTCGTCGTCCGTGACGCCACAACCTGTGCTACTGAGACTGTCGTCGTCACATGTGTCAATTGTCCTAATTACCATTAGATGGTTTATTTGTACATGTTTATGTAAATATTGTACCACGTTTGTAAGTCCTGGTGGTATATGTGAATGTTATTTCAATATATAATCTCATCCATATTTGACTTATAGCCTGATGAAATGGTTTTGGTTTGGTTTGTTGTTTAACGCCGCACTCAGCAATATTTCTACTATATGATGGCGGTCTGTAAATAATCGAGTTTGGACCAGACAATCCAGTGATTGACATTATGAGAATCGATCCACGCAATTGGGACCCATGACATGCATCAACCAAGTCAACGAGCTGACCAAACGATCCCGTTAGCCGCTCTTACAACAAGCATAGTCGCCTTTTACGGCAAGTATGGGTTGCTGAAGACCTATTCTACCCGAATCTTCACGGGTCGCCTGATGAAATGCATGTTTTTAACATGTTTTGAGGTGTTTAAATTCTGAACGTGTTTAGGTTATGGGGATGTTTCGTTTAGGTGTTGTTTATGCTATGACGCGATTGCTCCTCTCATGTGTTAAGACCCTAAACGTGTTTGAAAGAGGTGAGTGAGTGAGTTCTTTGCGTTTATGGAGATATGATTTAAAGACTAGCGTATACACTGTGTAAGTCCGCGGATTTACGAAAGTTTACACTCCGGTTTTTACGTTTAAACTTCCATTAACGCTAAAGCATATTGAAGTCATATCTTGTAAATAAATACGCCAACAATCATAACTTCACATGCCACTTATTTAAGATTAATACACAAAACTCTATACAACAATAATATAAAAACGGCATCGTTCAGTAACAGACCACAAATCACTGACCAATCTGGGATACGACCTGAAGGCCAGCTGATCCTGGTTTCGACCAAGGGACAAGACACGGCACATATATTGCGGCGCTTTGTCAACTGGGTCATTTTCGTGTAAGTGTTAATGGTTACGGCCAATATCAGGTTGGTAATACTGGAAGGTGGCTACGCGTCCCTGGTTCGAAGGTGATAAATGCAAAGAGGAAGGTTTATTAGGAAGGTACCCTCTAATTACACACACCTACACAATATACAATTTCATATGTAATTGCTGCTAATAGTTCACTATGCGTTGTTATTGTAATGTCATTTTAGTCTTATAGGCAGGGCTGTATCAATTTACAAGATTCCTCACTGTAGTCCGTAATATTCCAGCAGTAATATTCGGACTGCAAATATTACATAAATATACTTCACAAACAAGGTTAAGGAACACCCGATCCTTACAGTTTACTTGTATTTGTTTGTTGTTTAACGCCGCACTCAACAATATTCCAGGCATATGACGGCGGTTGTAAATATTCGAGTATGGACCAGACAATCCAGTGATTGACATCATGAGCATTGATCCACGCAATTGGGATACGATGACATGCATCAACCAAGTCAGCGAGCCTGACCACCCAATCCCGTTAGTCGCCTTTTACGACAAGCATAGTCGCCTTTTACGGCAAGCATGGGTTGCTGAAGACCTATTCTACCCCGGAACTTCACGGGTCTACAATTTGCTACATAAATTTTATTACGACAAAACAGATTATCATTTAATAGTGATTTGAAAGAATCTGGTGGTTCTTAACCACTGTTATTAGTATAGGTCAGCCACATCAGTCGTTGACAGCAATTAGCTATACATTACCATATCCGTTCAGTCACATGTTTAGCCCCCGATCCTCTTTACTTTGCAGACTTGGGGTATTGGGGAACTTTTCCAACATCAGTATCAATGCAAATGGAATGCCCGGAAACGATTCATCACAATTCTTATTACCTTAAAATTCTAATTTTAATCTCTAAAACTAAAATATACCTATTCAGTACAGATGTACATTGGATGAACTAATTTTTGTTTGTTTGTTTGTTGTTTAACGCCGAATCGCAATAGTCCAGCCATATGACGACGGTCTGTAAATAATCTATTCTGGACCAGACAATCCGGACTGTCATCATGCGCGTCTATCCACGCAATTGGAAGTAGTTTGTATATGTAACGAGTCATGCACTATTAATATAGCCGTATAAATGTTCCCCTTGATCCTCACGTTCGTATCAATACTGTAACATTGTTTGAGATTCGATAGCCTCGCAACTTCATTCCGCGTTTTTGTTTCCATACACCGAGAAACAAAATAGGCCACTCCCACAAGCGGACTACTGTTTCTTAAGTGGCTGATACCAGAGTAGGCGGGACTTTGGATGCATATTTATTGCGCTAAATGGTGTCACTGATGTATTGCCATCATGTAGGGATAAACCTAAAATCCCGTGTGCACACTTGCACAAATTTGCTACCGGTACTTTACCTGTCAGGAACGACTTGTTATAGGTGCACAAACTGTGTACAAATTGTTCGAAGTCTTGCTCTCATGAACCAGGTTTCTTCCTTGTTGATGTCCAGACTCCAAGAGAATTCCAGCTTCGTCCAGTCTGTAAGAACCCTACATTTGTTCCTTTTGGTCTGTTTCTGAAATAAAAATATAAGTAAAGTTGAACAAATTCCTTAATCACACAAAGTGTCTAGGTTAATAATGTTCAGCGTGAATCACCATTGATTTTGCACCTTAGTCAAGAACCATTTCATATTATTTTATTATTTTAGGTTTAAATTGGTTCCGATGAACCATAAAATTAATTTTATCTGAAAAACGAATTATCTCTCTCCTGTATTATCTCATATTCGTATATGCAGTGGGTCCGTGTACGTTTTTTGTTTGTTTGTTTGTTGTTTTTGTTGTTGGTTTCTTTTGTGTGTTTTGGGGTTTTTTTTGTGTGTGTGTGACAGTGGTCAGGATGAACTGGGCAGCTGTTTGTAGAGACAAGTTTTATCTTCAAACAAGTAGATTTACATACCTGTATGTGTCAACGTCTGTCTTTGACGGTAAGGATCCTTACTAAGTAAGGGTACGATATATGGATGAACAACTCCTTTTTACAATTAGGAGCGAAGTTTCGGTGTAGGTTCTAACACCGTTATCATGCAAGTTTAAGAACCCATGTATGTGCCAGGTTATCATAGAGTGCTTGTGATTTGGGATGCCCCGGGACAGCTGGTCTAACCCTAGCTAAGCTAAGGGGGAGATTTCATTCCCCTCGCTCGTCTCAATCCTAAGGTTTTCATTGCAAAACTCCACTTAATTCTTTTCGGTCGCTGGTTCAAAACACGCTTTTATATATTTTCTTTGAAAGGACGAGCCGAATAATTGTCTTTTCACAACCAAGTTTTTTAAACATTTCCAAGGATGACCAGCGAACAATACATTCGGGAGATAAAACTTGATGACAAATTCTTTTTTAAATCACTTCTTGAGTCGGACATAGTTGAGCATACCCCGTACAGGGTGCCCACTGTTTTCATTTTGAGAATATTGTGGACAAGTAATCTTTAGTGTCAGAATTTACACAAATCAATGGGGGCGGTGGGGTAGCCTAGTGGTTTGTGAAGAAATAACAATCCCCACTTCCACGCGGGTCTTGGAATTGCAGGAAACATGAAGAAGCCAATGGTTATGCAACAACTGCCGTACTGCATCATCGCGTTATATCATAGACGTCGCGACATCACCACCCTAGTATTAAGTATAGTATCATAAGTACATACGGTGTATTAAGGACATGAAATAATAATGTACATAATACGCATAGAGTACTATTTAAATTAATGGGTGACATGATAAAGCCTCGGAAACATTATACCTAATGGCCAGACACATGAAAGAAGATGAGAATACAAGTAACTCGGGCGAACAGGAGTGTCGCATTTCATAGTGAGAGTACAGCAACACTGCGATCAGTTAGTAGAGATTACCATCCATCTTTCAAATTCTGAACATGTTTGGGGCGGTCGGGTAGCCTAGTGGTTAAAGCGTTCGATCGTCACGCCGAAGACCCGGGTTCGATTCCCGACATGGGTACAATGTGTGAAGCTCATTTCTGGTGTCCCCCGCCGTGATATTGCTGAAACGGTCCTAAAAGCCGCGTAAAACTCAACCCTCCCTCAACACCCTGCTAAGAACCTGAAGGAGTGGTTTATGAAACTGTGTGAGTGAGTGAGTTGGGTTTAACGGGTTTATGAAACTGTGTGAGTGAGTGAGTTGGGTTTAACGGGTTTATGAAACTGACTGAAACTGGGGACAATCCTACGTTGGTGAATCATCCCGCCCCATCATCACCAGAATCAAAGAGCACAAAACTTCAACAATCATATCAGCAACTGCCCCAATCATAGCATCCACGAGGAAAACGTCCAAATCCTCTCCAAAAACCTCCATGAAAACACTAACATGAGCAGTCCACATTCGCCGCCATAAGCCATCAAGCAACAGAAATCAAGGCTATTTCAGCCCATCCGCCTCTGAACTCGTTAAGCAATAATCACCCCACATTTGTACACTTAATCCTGTTTAATTGGCTCCCTTGCTACTGGCTATTCTCTGTCCATCATGTCGTTACAATATTATCCTGCTGTTGTCTACTCATGTTAATAACTCTCTTGTATGCAATTACATGTATTGTTACAGTAACTGTTAATCCTCCACCTACCATATATATTTTGTACCATGTTCATCATTCAGCCTTGCTTGACGACGACATAAGGTCGCCACAAACGTCGCCTTCACAGTAAATAAAGAAGTTGTTATCCATAAATTGTCTTTCTTTTCTAACAACGTAACCAAGGCAACATATCTTCGAAAGCCTATTGGGGCCATTTTGGTAGGACAAGGATATTCTTTTCAAAATTGAAATTTCGAGTCCATTCAATTATTTGTATAATTTTGAAATTTCAATCTTTTACTCGCTTCTTCGATAATATTTTTTTTCATTTCGATTATTTCAATTTTTTTCTCGTTACTACGATTATTTTCTCGATATTTCAATTTTATTCAAATAATCGAGAAATATTGGAAGCAAGGGAGAAATATAGAAATATTGAGATTTGAAAATAAAACTGAAATAACGACAAAATAATCTACATTTCAATTTTAAAGAAATATAATTATGCTCAGTGGCAACATTAGGTTTTCGTACCTCACCACAAGCCTTACATAATCGTATGCGTAAAACTGTTCTTATGTCAAAGATGAAGCACAGGTAATGATAATTTTTTAATTTCTATTCTGATTAAAATCTGAAAATCAGTAATGACAGCAGGGGGAAAAGGTAAGCGTGTCCTGCCCCAGTCGCTCGCACACACCACTCACACTGCATAGGAAAGGAAGCGTTAGTTATCTGACGCCGCCCAACAGTACTCCTGCCATGCGACAACGCGCTGTAAATATTTTCAGTCAACTGCAACAAAAGGGGATGTACTACCAAATTCCTGTCTCTAAGATTAACCATAATCCTCAATATAATCGAGGAAGGATTGTCTTTATATACGCATGCAGAAACCGTTTGAGACAAGTGGAATAATTAAGGCCAGGTGGGTTCTCAAAAGCCCAAAGGATTTGCTGCTTTCACTCCCAATGGTCCCATGCGATGGTCCACTTACAGCTAAATGGTCGATTCCTCAACTTTTACAGTAATTATATGTTATCCATGAAGAAGTCAAGCATTTGACATATTGTTTTCTCGGCAAACTACAGATGACAAATATATGATTAACGCAAAACATTGGTTGAATGGTTTTACATTTGAGTTTCATAAAAACGTTTTCATCTTTCCTTCCAGTGTATTTGGCAACGAAAACAGCATGCTGAATACTGCAAATACGTTTTACTGAGACCGATTTTAGCAGGGAGCGTTTCTGAAAACATGGATTTCCAGAATAACAATCATTTTGTAAAGGTAAGTTTATTGAAATTTGGCTGATAATGTTAACTTAACAAGTTCGGGTGGTATATAATGGGTTTTTTCATACACGTTCATACGGTTGATAAAGTCGACAGATATTGTTCGCTATACACATGCAGTCGACCTATAATGTTCCGATACAAGCAGTCGATTGATAATTTTCACTATTCACATGCAGTCGACTGATATTGTTCACTATACACATGCAGTCGGTTGATAATGCTCGCTATACACATGCAATCGACCTATAATGTTCCGATACAAGCAGTCGATTGATAATTTTCACTATTCACATGCAGTCGACTGATATTGTTCACTATACACATGCAGTCGGTTGATAATGCTCGCTATACACATGCAGTCGACCTATAATGTTCCGATACAAGCAGTCGATTGATAATTTTCACTATTCACATGCAGTCGACTGATATTGTTCACTATACACATGCAGTCGACCTATAATATTCCGATACACGCAGTCGGTTGATAATTTTCACTATTCACATGCAGTCGACTGATATTGTTCACTATACACATGCAGTCGGTTGATAATGCTCGCTATACACATGCAATCGACCTATAATGTTCCGATACAAGCAGTCGGTTGATAATTTTCACTATACACATGCAGTCGACTGATATTGTTCACTATACACATGCAGTCGACCTATAATATTCCGATACACGCAGTCGGTTGATAATTTTCACTATTCACATGCAGTCGACTGACATTGTTCACTATACACATGCAGTCGGTTGATAATGCTCGCCATACACATGCAGTCGGTTGATAATGCTCGCCATACACATGCAGTCGGTTGATAATGCTCGCCATACACATGCAGTCGGTTGATAATGCTCGCCATACACATGCAGTCGGTTGATAATGCTTGCCATACACATGCAGTCGGTTGATAATGCTCGCCATACACATGCAGTCGGTTGATAATGCTCGCCATACACATGCAGTCGGCTGATAATGCTCGCCATACACATGCAGTCGACTAAAAATATTCGCTTTACACATGCACTCGACTGATAATGTTCGCTATACACACGCAGTCGGCTGATAATGTTAGCTATACACATGCAGTCGAGTAATAATATTCGCTTTACACATGCAGTCGGCTGATAATGTTCGCTATACACACGCAGTCGGCTGATAATGTTAGCTATACACATGCAGTCGACTAAAAATATTCGCTTTACACATGCACTCGACTGATAATGTTCGCTATACACACGCAGTCGGCTGATAATGTTAGCTATACACATGCAGTCGACTGATAATATTCGCTTTACACATGCACTCGACTGATAATGTTCGCTATACACACGCAGTCGGCTGATAATGTTAGCTATACACACGCAGTCGACTGATAATATTCCTTATACACATGCAGTCGACTAAAAATATTCGCTTTACACATGCACTCGACTGATAATGTTCGCTATACACACGCAGTCGGCTGATAATGTTAGCTATACACATGCAGTCGACTAAAAATATTCGCTTTACACATGCACTCGACTGATAATGTTCGCTATACACACGCAGTCGGCTGATAATGTTAGCTATACACATGCAGTCGACTAATAATATTCGCTTTACACATGCACTCGACTGATAATGTTCGCTATACACACGCAGTCGACTGATAATATTCCTTATACACATGCAGTCGACTAAAAATATTCGCTTTACACATGCACTCGACTGATAATGTTCGCTATACACACGCAGTCGGCTGATAATGTTAGCTATACACATGCAGTCGAGTAATAATATACGCTTTACACATGCAGTCGGCTGATAATATTCGTCATACACATGCAGTCGACTGAAAATGTTCGCCATACACATGCAGTCGTCTGAAGATTCGCCATACACATGCAGTCGACTGATAATATTCGTCATACATATGCAGTCGACTGAAAATATTTGCCATACAGTGGGTTGATACTATTCGCTGTATGCATGCAATCGGTTGATAATGTTCGTTTTACGCATGGAGTGCTATAGACATGCTCATGGATACCCAGAAACTAGACCTCGACTCAACAACAAATATAAACCTGCCTTCCTCTTTCTCACGCCCACTGTAAGTGGTCGGATTCAGCGCAATATTGATTTGAGTTGGAGGAGAAAAACCGATCGAACTGATCAATATTGATCCTTGGACCGGATCAAAAGATGTGTCAAAACGCCATTGCGAGACACAGCAGAGAAAAGATTAAGGCATTTGTATGTGAAAAAAGTAATCGAGTATAGTACGAGTATGGCGGCAGCTATTATTTGGCTAATACTCTGTGATTAGCCGTAGTTTCACCATTAGTGAATGAATTGGGTTAACTACGTACGGGGCCAGATCTCAGTTATATCAAGACCGGTGAAGATCCGGAGTAGAATTGGTCTTCAGCAACCCATGCTTGCCATAAAAGGCGACTATGCTTGTCGTGAGAGGCGACTATCAGGTGGTCAGACTCGCAGACTTTGTTGATGCATGTCATCGTATCCCAATTGCTTAGCTCGATGCTCATGATGTCAATCACTGGATTTTTACTGGTCCTGTCTCGATTATTAACAGACAGCAGTCACATAGCTAGAATATTGCTGAGTGCGTCGTTAAACAACAAACAAACAAACAAACAGTTATATCCAAGCGCGTCAGCTGAACATGGGATCATTGCCCGTAGTACATGTCTTTTCACAACGAGAAACCCACGAACGCGGTGCTGTCAAACTTTCTCAAGGTCATGATCTCAATCAGGGCGAATGTTGGATTAAGACATGAGGAATTGCCATTAATTGCTGTAATTCACCGGAATTTAAATACTTATGAGTATAGGTCAATGCTTTTACGCGATGCATGCACAAATGTAGAGATTGGACGCAGACACAGACATACCGCGTCACGAGGGTCGCACAATAATATCCATTGTACCTACAACGCATCAAGAGCAGTTATGGGTGTCTGCTATTTCATCCACCAATCATAACCACTGTCCACATGATCATTTATTCATTCCCGGCTCTCAAGTAATGATCTAAACTTACTGTGCACTACACTATTTCACTACCTTACAGTACCCTCATATTGCTCGCAGGGACCCTTAAAATTAATCATTGGGCCCCATGGAGCCCCACGTTAAGTCAAGGTCAAACCTTGACAATCGGTGAGCGGAGTGGAACGGAAAGGAGCGGAGTGGAGCGGAAAGGCGCGGAGTAGAGCGGCTTCAGGTGGAGATCCTGGTGGCAGTAGCAAATATTCACTCCCTAACTCTTTCAGACTACGACGCAGTATGTGAGCTGTATGTCGTAGGCACGTCATTGTAAAGCGGTATACATCGCCTAACGGTAACTGAGAATTATCCACAGCCATGCTGTGACCAGGAACTGTCTTTTCAGTCTTGCAAGACCCGTGAAGATTCTGGGGTAGAATAGGTCTTCAGCAACCCATGCTTGCCGTAAAAGGTGACAATGCTTGTCGTAAAAGGCGACTAACGGGATCGGCTCGTCATGCTCGCTGACTTGCTTGATGCATGTCATCGATCCCAATTGGGTGGATCGATGCTCATGATATCAATCACTGGATTGTCTGGTCCAGACTCGATTATTTACAGACCGCCGTAATATAGCTGTAATATTGCTGAGTGCGGCGTTAAACAACAAACCAAACCCCAAAACAACAGTCTTGCAAATGTACTTGAGTGTTATATATTAGGTGCCTGGACATTTAACGTTTCTTTAACGGGTATTATACTAGGTTAACTTTCGCACATTTACACATCGCGTATAGTCCTAAATGGGTTTAGATAGAACGCGCTAAGAGTCTATTCCGGTTCGGATTTAAAAAACATTCCTAATCATGTTTTGATCCAAGCATGTCTCGCCTGTGTTTACACACATTTTTTACAGTACGTGTGAGTGGGCTGGGGGCAGCAGACAGACAGTCTTTACAAAATCTCCCCTCAACATATGATATTAAAATAGGCAATGAGGAAGTGAGGTGAGGTGAAATGGGGTTTAACGTCGCGTCCAAGATTGTCGCCCTTCAATGGCGACGTGCATGCACGTGTATGTGTGGCTGCTTGTACCTTCCGGACTAATGCAGATTTTATAGTGCTATCTCACTGCGATGCCATGCCGCAGTTTAACATGAATACCCAACTCAGGCACGATATACTGAATTAGAGCCGACCAGTCCTTGTTTTGGCCCTTAATGCCGAGCGCCAGGCAGGGTAACAACAAGTACCATATTTTAACGTATTTTGGTTTTTTTATTTAAAAAATATTTAATTCAGATTGAAATGGATTGGGAACAAGGCGCGGCCGGAGATCTTACCCACGACCTTCCGTTCTCCGGGCAGATGCTCTATCCACTAGACCACGGATACGGTTGTATGAGGAAGAGGCGGGGGTTTGTTTTAACGCTCTTTCAACAGTATTACAGTTAAATCACGGGGAGGAAAGGAAAATGTGGGAGGAAAGGCCAACGCGAGGCAGGTCTCAGACGTTTACCTCTTTGATGAAACCCAAGGCCACGGGTATGGCGCTGACAAACCTAAAACATGATCAGGACGAACAGGATTCGAACCCCGGATTATACGGTTCTGTACATGTTACACCCCATAGACGCAACGTATACATGTACCGTGGTTCGATTTCGTAAATTCCGTAGCACCGTCTCTAGGTAGTCAAATAGTTGTGAAATGGAAACGACGTGACCCTGGAGTGCAATGAACCGGACAGAGCTAGTATTAGTATTAAAGCGTTCGCTCGTCACGCTGAAGACCCGTGTTCGATTCCCCACAGTGTTAAAATGTGTGAATCCCATTTCTGGTGTCCCCCGCTGTGATATTGCTGGAATATCGCTAAAAGCGGCATAAAAACATACTCACTCACTCACTAGTGAAATGCAGACACACAAAAAACATCATTCTGTTACAACAAAGATACAGCCCGTGTTATGTTTTGCAAAGGTACAGAGAAAACTAACAAACTAAAATGTAGAAAGAAATAAAGATTCAAATCCCATTTAACAACGTTATCAAATCAATGAAATGTCTCATCACACATCGATGGTTTTACAGAGCGGTGTTTAAAAGCATGTAATCACTCACTCATTCATATATGGCATCGCGTGTGCGGGCCACGACTCTTACTACACGACCACAAAGTTAAACCAGTGATGTTATACAATAGACAGTGTCCAAACACTGCAGGGAAGGTTTGATTTGTTTATCAGCTTCGTCTCGCTCAACTCTCGCGGGTAGAACGTGACACTGTGTATAACCTTATACTAACTAGATTACGAGTGAGACACACACAGACCTAAAGTAGTGAGGTAATGGGTTTGATCCTCTGTCTAAATAGTATTTAACACTATTTCATAAATCAATGTCATCTGTGTCTGGCATAGAGACAGTGCTAGTCGTGACGCCTACAGTATTTCCCGTGCTGGTTCACAGGAATAAATGATGATCTTTCTCATACTTGGCGAACTCATCTCGTTAAATGTTTATCATCTTCGTAACACGGGTCAATATGGACGTGTAACAAGAATCAATATATAGGGGACTGTCTGTCAGGGACTGGCCATTTGATTATCGGGTGAAACTGGGTCGGCTGAGAAATTATCTTAATAACACCTTTCCCTGAAAATTCTTGAAAGAAATTCATCGTACTGTTGAAAATAAATTTCTGCCATAAGAATTACATTGGCAAGATGTATTCATACGCATAGTTTTAAATATATCTGGTTTTGTAGCTGTCGCTGAAGAATCTCTAGTCTGAATACGAAATCCAAGTCCACCTTTCACCACTGGCACCCCCACCAAGCCACCCCCACCCACAAGAATTTGGTCAGTCCCTTACACACGTTTTTGAAATGTCTGTAATTTCATGGAAATGTCGTTTTTAATTACGATATGGTAGAGGGCTGAGGAAGAATATATTCAGGGGTTGCTGGTTGAGGCTCATGGATGCTGAACAAAATATACTTTGGCCTCATCTTTTGCAAAAAAGAATTACTGTTCGCTGGAGATGCTGTATGTTCTGAAATAAATGTATTGAAAAAGTTGTTTGGAGAAAAAATGGTATTGTTGACTGGAAGCATATTTGTGATGAGATAAAACATTTGGTCATTTTTACTATTTAATATAAAACATATTAATGACAAAGACTAGGAACGCCCTTAAGAAGCAGCGAGTTGAGACCGTGGCAAGAACGATCAGGTCTATTTATTATCATTATCATTGGCACTGTTGCTATAGACTAATTGTCTTGGGCCATTGTACAACACCTTCATAAACACCTATGTCTTGTCATGTGAAACACAGAAATATGCTATCGTACTCATGGGATATGGCTTTTGAATATAGGGGCGGTCGGGTAGGCTAGTGGTTAAAGCGTTCGCTTGTCACGCCAAAGACCCGGGTTCGATTCCCGACATGGGTACAATGTGTGAAGCCCATTTCTGGTGTCCCCCGCCGTGATATTGCTTGAATATTGCTAAAAGCGGCGTAAAACCAAACTCACTCACTCACTGCTGTTTGAAGATAGAGCAATTTTATAACAGAAAAACCCATCAGTATTTAATTGGTCGTCTTTATATTCATCACCATCGTCATCAATGTCATCGGTATAATCATCCCCTTTGTCATCGTTATCGGCATAATCATCACCATTTCCATTGATATCAGCGTTATAATCAACACAGTTGCCATTGTTATAATCGGCATAATCATCACCATTTCCATTGATATCAGCGTTATAATCAACACAGTTGCCATTGTTATCATTATTATAATCATCACCACTTCCATTGTTATCAGCGTTATAATCAACACAGTTGCCATTGTTATCATCATTATAATCAACACCATTGCCATCGTTATCATTATTATAATCAACATCATTGCCATTGTTATCATCTTTATAATCATCACCAATTCCATTGTTATCATCTTTATAATCATCACCAATTCCATTGTTATCATCTTTATAATCATCACCATTGCCATTGTTATCATCATTATAATCAAAGCCATTTCCATTGTTATCATCTTTATAATCAACACCATTTCAATTGTTATTATCATTATAATCATCACCATAGCCATTGTTATCATCATTATAATCAACGCCATGGCTATCGTCATCATCGGTATAATCATCACCATTGCCATTGTTATCTGTGATCTGGGGTTGTGAAAACCCTTATATAATAAAACACGTACAACAAAAATCCTTAAAAATGGCAACAGAACATAGGAACTGGGCCCCAAATTATTTCGTAAATTGTGAACAGAAAACCTTTAAGCATCAAAATTATTAATTTTCGTAATTTGTGAACAGAAAACCTTTTGGCATCAAAATCTCAAAACGAATAAGTACGTTATGACATGGGACCTCAACGAGAACAGAAACCCTAAGCGTATCTTATAAGGCTTGATAGATGAATCAACAACGCTTTTAATGGCTGTGCTTAATGAGATTGAAAATATACTTGATCGCTGTGGATTGAGTCAAGCGTTCCCCCGGATTTCGCTTCGCGGCTTGCATCAAAGGTAGAAATAACATTGAAAGGTCACTCTTTATCATGGAATACATGTAGTTGTAGGCGGTCAAGCTCTAAGGGAAACTAGTACTACTATTGTTCCATTTCAATTTTGTCCAACTAAATATTTACCTTTCCCCAAAATTATTTCATATCCCCTTCTTAAGTTTTGAACATTGGCTGATGGCATGGTCCCGGCTGAATAGAACGTGCCATCTCTAGATCTGCTACTCGCCAGCTTTTGGAGACGAATTTCATTATCTCTTAAAACGTATCGCCCTCGAGAATGAAAGATTAATATATTTAGGTAAAGATTTTATATATATATTATATATATTTATGTTCAACATTGTAAACGACGTTTATGTTCACAGAAAATAAAAGGTACTGAAAAAACTATAAATGCGAAATTGTTCACCATCGTACCATCTTGTCATGTGTTTTATGTAATACATGCATGTAAATTATGCTTTTCTACCAACGTTGGTGGTTCTTATGCGAATACAGGTTGATTGTTAGAATAATTATTGGAAACTTCATAAGGGCGATTGGGTATCCCAATGGTTAAAGCGTTCGCTCCGCACGCCGAAGCCCCGGGTTCGATTCCCCACATGGGTTCAATGTGTGAAGCATATTTCTGGTGTCCCCCGCCGTGATATTGCTGGTATATTGCTAAAAGCGGCATAAAATAATACTCTCACTCTCTCACTCGTCCAGATAAATGCAGTTCCAGAACGGTGGCAACCTTCGTGGATACTGTTTGTCAGCACGTTCAATACCTGTGTACTGGCAACCTTCGCCATGACATGTGTGTAAGTGTAGCTTTTAGCATCCATCGATCGCGTTCGTTCGTCACTCCGAAGGCCCAGGTTCGATTCTACATTTCTGGTGTACACGTCCCCCCGTCGTGATATTGTTGGAATATTGCTAAAAGCAGCGTTACACCATACTCACTCACTCACTCAACCGCGTACGACAGCTGTTCAGAAGCAACATCTGTACATTGTCTTACATTCTCAGTTTATCGAATTCATACATTGCGTTATTCAGTTCAGAACGAGCCGGACTTAATGTGAATTAAGAGTTGCAGTGCCGGTGTCCTCACGGGGCTAAAAGGCAATCATGGAACAAACAGCTGTCGTGTTTTTCAGAGGGAAGAATAGTCCGACGCACCTTGGAAACTGGACCGTAACTCTCAATTATCACAATCAACCATTAGAGCCCGAAGTATCAAAGTCATCGTAATAGCATCACCGTAGTTTTGGGTTTCTCTACAGCGTATATACAAGATCCAATTTAACATTGAACTGAGGAAAGAGTTGTGGGGTTGTAACTGCAGTGAACTATTCAGCAATTGCTAATGGCAAGTTTAATAAAGTAATAATTACTTTGCAAACTTTACGTGCATGATGAAGAACGGATAAAGCAAATAAATACAAAATGCAAATTGTGTATTCATCTATTTCAATATTTGCTATCTTCTTTCTGTGTAAAGGGTAAGGTTCATCAATGAAATATGTGTACGCGCATTCGCATTTGGTTCACACACAACCTCTGGCTCAATACTCATCAAATGGCTTGCCTAGTAACTAGCTTAACTAGTCCTACACACAACTACCGCCATCACCTGTATCACAAACTGACATGCTTAACTTGTCCTACACACACACACACACTCTCTCTCTCTCTCTCTCTCTCTCTCTCTCTCTCTCTCTCTCTCTCTCTCTCTCTCTCTCTCTCACACACACACACACACACCTCCATCACTTTTCTTACCTTGTGGCTTGCTTAACTAGTCCTACACACACATACCTACCGCCATCACCTGTATGACTTACCGACTTGCCTAACTAGTCCTACACACACATACCTACCACCATCACTTGTATGACTTACCGACTTGCCTAACTAGTCCTACACACACATACCTACCACCATCACCTGTATGACTTACCGACTTGCCTAACTAGTCCTATACACACATACCTACCGCCATCACCTGTATGACTTAACGACTTGCCTAACTAGTCCTACACACACATACCTACCACCATCACCTGTATGACTTACCGACTTGCCTAACTAGTCCTACACACACATACCTACCACCATCACCTGTATGACTTACCGACTTGCCTAACTAGTCCTACACACATACCTACCACCATCACCTGTATGACTTACGGACTTGCCTCACTAGTCCTATACACATACCTACCGCCATCACCTGTATGACTTACCGACTTGCCTAACTAGTCCTACACACACATACCTACCGCCATCACCTGTATGACTTACCGACTTGCCTAACTAGTCCTACACACACATACCTACCACCATCACCTGTATGACTTACCGACTTGCCTAACTAGTCCTATACACATACCTACCGCCATCACCTGTATGACTTACCGACTTGCCTAACTAGTCCTACACACACATACCTACCACCATCACCTGTATGACTTACCGACTTGCCTAACTAGTCCTACACACATACCTACCGCCATCACCTGTATGACTTACCGACTTGCCTAACTAGTCCTACACACACATACCTACCACCATCACCTGTATGACTTACCGACTTGCCTAACTAGTCCTACACACATACCTACCGCCATCACCTGTATGACTTACCGACTTGCCTAACTAGTCCTACACACATACCTACCGCCATCACCTGTATGACTTACCGACTTGCCTAACTAGTCCTACACACATACCTACCGCCATCACCTGTATGACTTACCGACTTGCCTAACTAGTCCTACACACACATACCTACCACCATCACCTGTATGACTTACCGACTTGCCTAACTAGTCCTACACACATACCTACCGCCATCACCTGTATGACTTACCGACTTGCCTAACTAGTCCTACACACACATACCTACCACCATCACCTGTATGACTTACCGACTTGCCTAACTAGTCCTACACACATACCTACCGCCATCACCTGTATGACTTACCGACTTGCCTAACTAGTCCTGTACACATACCTACCACCATCATCTGTATGACTTACCGACTTGCCTCACTAGTCCTATACACACATACCTACCACCATCACCTGTATGACTTACCGACTTGCCTAACTAGTCCTACACACATACCTACCGCCATCCCCTGTATGACTTACCGACTTGCCTAACTAGTCCTATACACATACCTACCGCCATCATCTGTATGACTTACCGACTTGCCTAACTAGTCCTACACACATACCTACCGCCATCACCTGTATGACTTACGGACTTGCCTAACTAGTCCTACACACACATACCTACCACCATCACCTGTATGACTTACCGACTTGCCTAACTAGTCCTACACACATACCTACCGCCATCACCTGTATGACTTACCGACTTGCCTAACTAGTCCTACACACATACCTACCGCCATCACCTGTATGACTTACCGACTTGCCTAACTAGTCCTACACACATACCTACCGCCATCACCTGTATGACTTACGGACTTGCCTAACTAGTCCTACACACATACCTACCACCATCACCTGTATGACTTACCGACTTGCCTAACTAGTCCTACACACATACCTACCACCATCACCTGTATAACTTACCGACTTGCCTAACTAGTCCTACACACATACCTACCGCCATCACCTGTATGACTTACCGACTTGCCTAACTAGTCCTACACACACATACCTACCACCATCACCTGTATAACTTACCGACTTGCCTAACTAGTCCTACACACATACCTACCGCCATCCCCTGTATGACTTACCGACTTGCCTAACTAGTCCTACACACACATACCTACCACCATCACCTGTATGACTTACCGACTTGCCTAACTAGTCCTACACACACATACCTACCGCCATCACCTGTATGACTTACCGACTTGCCTAACTAGTCCTACACACACATACCTACCACCATCACCTGTATGACTTACCGACTTGCCTAACTAGTCCTACACACATACCTACCGCCATCACCTGTATGACTTACCGACTTGCCTAACTAGTCCTACACACATACCTACCGCCATCACCTGTATGACTTACGGACTTGCCTAACTAGTCCTACACACATACCTACCACCATCACCTGTATGACTTACCGACTTGCCTAACTAGTCCTACACACATACCTACCACCATCACCTGTATAACTTACCGACTTGCCTAACTAGTCCTACACACATACCTACCGCCATCACCTGTATGACTTACCGACTTGCCTAACTAGTCCTACACACACATACCTACCACCATCACCTGTATGACTTACCGACTTGCCTAACTAGTCCTACACACACATACCTACCGCCATCACCTGTATGACTTACCGACTTGCCTAACTAGTCCTACACACACATACCTACCACCATCACCTGTATGACTTACCGACTTGCCTAACTAGTCCTACACACACATACCTACCGCCATCACCTGTATGACTTACCGACTTGCCTAACTAGTCCTACACACATACCTACCACCATCACCTGTATGACTTACCGACTTGCCTAACTAGTCCTACACACATACCTACCGCCATCACCTGTATGACTTACCGACTTGCCTAACTAGTCCTACACACATACCTACCGCCATCACCTGTATGACTTACCGACTTGCCTAACTAGTCCTACACACATACCTACCACCATCACCTGTATGACTTACCGACTTGCCTAACTAGTCCTACACACACATACCTACCACCATCACTTGTATGACTTACCGACTTGCCTAACTAGTCCTATACACACATACCTACCGCCATCACCTGTATGACTTACGGACTTGCCTAACTAGTCCTACACACATACCTACCACCATCACCTGTATGACTTACGGACTTGCCTAACTAGTCCTACACACATACCTACCGCCATCACCTGTATGACTTACGGACTTGCCTAACTAGTCCTACACACATACCTACCACCATCACCTGTATGACTTACCGACTTGCCTAACTAGTCCTACACACACATACCTACCGCCATCACCTGTATGACTTACCGACTTGCCTAACTAGTCCTACACACATACCTACCACCATCACCTGTATGACTTACGGACTTGCCTAACTAGTCCTACACACATACCTACCGCCATCACCTGTATGACTTACCGACTTGCCTAACTAGTCCTACACACACATACCTACCACCATCACCTGTATGACTTACCGACTTGCCTAACTAGTCCTACACACATACCTACCGCCATCACCTGTATGACTTACGGACTTGCCTAACTAGTCCTACACACACATACCTACCGCCATCACCTGTATGACTTACGGACTTGCCTAACTAGTCCTACACACATACCTACCGCCATCACCTGTATGACTTACCGACTTGCCTAACTAGTCCTACACACATACCTACCGCCATCACCTGTATGACTTACCGACTTGCCTAACTAGTCCTATACACATACCTACCGCCATCATCTGTATGACTTACCGACTTGCCTAACTAGTCCTACACACACATACCTACCGCCATCACCTGTATGACTTACCGACTTGCCTAACTAGTCCTACACACACATACCTACCGCCATCACCTGTATGACTTACCGACTTGCCTAACTAGTCCTACACACATACCTACCACCATCACCTGTATGACTTACCGACTTGCCTAACTAGTCCTACACACATACCTACCGCCATCACCTGTATGACTTACCGACTTGCCTAACTAGTCCTACACACACATACCTACCACCATCACCTGTATGACTTACCGACTTGCCTAACTAGTCCTACACACATACCTACCGCCATCACCTGTATGACTTACCGACTTGCCTAACTAGTCCTACACACATACCTACCGCCATCACCTGTATGACTTACCGACTTGCCTAACTAGTCCTACACACATACCTACCGCCATCACCTGTATGACTTACCGACTTGCCTAACTAGTCCTATACACACATACCTACCACCATCACCTGTATGACTTACCGACTTGCCTAACTAGTCCTACACACATACCTACCGCCATCACCTGTATGACTTACCGACTTGCCTAACTAGTCCTACACACATACCTACCGCCATCACCTGTATGACTTACCGACTTGCCTAACTAGTCCTACACACATACCTACCACCATCCCCTGTATGACTTACCGACTTGCCTAACTAGTCCTGTACACATACCTACCACCATCACCTGTATGACTTACCGACTTGCCTAACTAGTCCTACACACATACCTACCACCATCACCTGTATGACTTACCGACTTGCCTAACTAGTCCTATACACACATACCTACCGCCATCACCTGTATGACTTACCGACTTGCCTAACTAGTCCTACACACACATACCTACCACCATCACCTGTATGACTTACCGACTTGCCTAACTAGTCCTACACACATACCTACCGCCATCACCTGTATGACTTACCGACTTGCCTCACTAGTCCTACACACACATACCTACCACCATCACTTGTATGACTTACCGACTTGCCTAACTAGTCCTACACACACATACCTACCGCCATCACCTGTATGACTTACCGACTTGCCTAACTAGTCCTACACACAAACCTACCACCATCACCTGTATGACTTACCGACTTGCCTTACTCGTCCTATACACAAACACACACACACACACACACACACAATCACACACACACACACACACACACACACACACACACACACACACACACACACACACACACACACACACACACACACACACACACACACACACACACACACACACACACACACACACACCGCCATCACCTTTATGCTCTACACACTTGTTTAACTTGTCCTACTCACATACCTACCACCATCACTTGTATGACTTATCGACTTGCCTAACTGATCCTACACACACACACCTACCGCCATCAACTTTTGTTACGTTCTGACTATTAAATAACCTCACACTACACTCACTAACAAAACCTTTTTACAATCTCAATATTAATCAGGTTTCGTTTCATAAATTCCACATTTTCAACATTCCTCCGTGGAACACTGGGACGAGTTTTCCTTCTGACCTCCCAAATAGCTGCCATATTTGTCAAACTGCACAAACGATTTCCCGTCATTGCAAGATATTATAAATAGAGGATTTCAAAGCATACGATTTAGTTACCGAGGTGTGTTCCGTCGCTTATCCCAAGAGCAATAGGATTGCTCATTTCCATGGCTTGATTAGAAATAAATGTATTTATCATTATTTATTGAAGTGATTAAATCACTGTGGTTTCCCAAGCGTTCTGCTTTATGAGATTCTTACTCCGTTTTTCCTCGTTCTGAAAATTTATGGAAAAGGATCGCAATAACACGAAAATAGAGAAACCATGAATACAAAGCTCCTGTAAGAGTATGTGATTTTCCTCAGAATTATATTTAAAAAGATATTTTATTTAGAAATTTCAAAAGCGCTATTGAAATCATACATGTCCATGTATTGTCAGATAATATGGTGAAAGTATATTGGAGGTAAGGTGAGGTGAAATGGGGTTTAACGTCGCGTCCAAGATTATTGCACTTATATAGCTACCTACATGCACATGTGTCAGTGTGCGTGCGTGCGTGCGTACATGCGTGCGTGTATGCGTGTTTGTGTGTGTGTGGCTGCTTATACTAGTCATGACTGATGCCGATTTATAGTGCTAGCTCACTGAGATACCATGCAGCATTTTAACACAAATGCCCCACTCAGACACAGTATTCTGACTCCAAGGCCGACCAGTCCTTGTTTTAGCCCCTTAATACCGAGCTAGACAGGGTAACAAAACGTCTTTTTGGTATGACCTTCCGCTCCCCGGGCGGACGCTCTACCGCTAGACCACGGAGGCGGTCCAAGTATACTGGAAACTGTGGTAAGGTGGAACATTCTTTGACGTCGCGTCAGCTTGTTGTGAGAACAGAGCCTGAAGTGTTGAAGGTCTCAGACGTTTACTAATTTCAATTTCTGTTTAAAAGTGCAGTTGTATTTATCAGGAAACAATCTCCCGACTTTTTTCCAGATTTGCCACACCCATAACCGTGCACGTGGGTTTCACCAATGTGATAAACGTCTGAGACCTGCAACATCAAGCTGCCCCATCTACGCATTCATCCACTCCATCACTCCATCACTCCATCACTCCATCACTCTGTTAATCCACTCAATCACCTACTCACCAAAACGCTGACTGACTGACTGCCTCACTGACTGCCTCACTGTCTCACTGCCTCACTCACTCACTGCCCCACTGCCTCACTGCCTCACTCACTCACTCACTGCCTCACTCACTCACACTCACTCACTGCCTCACTCACTCACGCACTCACTCACTCACTCACTCACTCACTCACTCACTCACTCACTCACTCACTCACTCACTCACTCACTCACTCACTCACTCACGCACTCACTCACTCACTCACTCACTCACTCATAGACACCTGACCAGTTCGTACCAGTAACCTTTGACTTACAGACCTACACCTATAGCTGTTGTTTACATATATTAACACAATGTGGGTGTTGGCGATTAATCTCGCCCGATTAATATAAGGTGATAAACGACCTAAACGTTATAACCTTGTTGGCATGGAAAGCTTTATGTTTGCTGATTGTCAATGATTTGCTGGTTTTATCACGTCATGAAATTCATCTTGAAGTTTGATTAAGGTTTTGCGATTTTCTTTAAATTACGAGATGGTCAGACAAAGATGACGTCAACAAGTGACTGGTGTAATTCTGTCTCTGATAAATGTTCGAGACGAAGCATGTCTATTTTCGACAAAGGAAATGACGTTCATAGATGCACGTTATCTGTCGTCCGACTTCCAATCAATTTATTCAGTACAAAAGGGTTGTTTCCAATAGTTTAGGGGGCACGGATGGCCCAGTCGTCTAGGGCGCCGCGATTCGTAGTGCAGAGTTGTGTCCCTTGGGCACGCCAGAAACCTAAGATTGTGGGTTCAAATCCCGATTCGCCCCGATTATGTTTCTAGGTTTGTCAGCGCCATACGTGGGTTTCACCGAAGTGGTAAACGTCTGAGACCTGCCTCACTTCGGGCTTTCCTCCCACATTAAGCTGACATGCCGCGATATAATTGGAATCCTGTTAAAAGCGGCGTTAAAACCAACTCACTCACTTATTCAAATTTAATGTGAGTGTGAACAGCTAGCGTTCATGAATGTGGCACTTAGTGGTACAAGGAACGCACTGCTAATGCATCCTTGATCATGTAATTAAAAACAATACTTGAATTACCATAATTTGCATAAAATATTCCCTGATAACATGGAGGGGTATTTGTTTCAGATATTTGTAATTTAAACCTACACGTGACATATATATAAATAATGGTATCCATCTTCAACTACGAAAGCGTAGTAGGGCCACGGTGAATTTTTTTTTTGTCTAAGTATCTCCTACGTAGGACTTAGTATCTCCTACGTAGGACTCCTCGTACTATCTCCTACGTAGGAGAGATCGCAAGTCCTACGTAGGAGATAATAAGTCCTACGTAGGAGATAGTGATTCTAGGCCATACTAAGTCCTACGTAGGAGAGATAGTAAGTCCTACGTAGGAGATAGTAAGTCCTACGTAGGAGATAATAAGTCCTCCGTAGGAGATAGTGATTCTAGGCCATACTAAGTCTACGTAGGAGAGATAGTAAGTCCTACGTAGGAGATAGTAAGTCCTACGTAGGAGATAATAAGTCCTACGTAGGAGATAGTGATTCTAGGCCATACTAAGTCCTACGTAGGAGATAGTGATTCTAGGCCATACTAAGTCCTACGTGCGAGATACTTAGACAAAAAAAATTTCACCGTGGCCCTACTACGCTTCCGTATTCAACAGCCTTGTGATTAAAGAGGTTACATATTCTTAGATGACGGTTCCAGCTTCCATGTGACCAGTATTATTATTAGAAGTACAGATATTCTCAACGAAGTAATTCTTGTTTGTATGGATTTAATATGAACTGGCTAAGATTTCATTGCAATTTTTTTTTGTATAAATGTATACATGTTCAACGATGCGCTGATGTTGACTGGTTATTATATTCTTCTATTCTCAATTTCAACTCTGACATAAAGAGGGCCACACATGACTCACATTTTCTTTACAAGTGAAACAGTACTTGCCGCAAGGTTACTTACGTGCTGGTAAGCGGAAAAAATAACATGATGGCATATCACGCTTTTCACATATCCTTGACTGTAATGAGCGAGAGTACGTAGGTAGGTGTGTGTGTAGGTAGGTGGGTGTATGTAGGTAGGTAGGTGTATGTAGGTAGGTGTGTGTTTGTAGGTAGGTAGGTAGGTGTATGTAGGTAGGTGTGTGTATGTAGGTAGGTAGGTTTGTATGTAGGTAGGTGGGTGAATGTAGGTAGGTGTGTATGTAGGTAGGTGGGTCTATGTAGGTAGGTGTGTATGTAGTTGGTGGGAGTATGTAGGTAGGTGTGTATGTAGGTAGGTGTGTATGTAGGTAGGTAAGTGTATGTAGGTAGGTTTGTATGTAGGTAGGTGTGTATGTAGGTAGGTAGGTGTATGTAGGTAGGTTTGTATGTAGGTAGGTGGGTGTATGTAGGTAGTTGTGTATGTAAGTAGGTTGGAGTATGTAGGTAGGTGTGTATGTAGGTAGGTGGGTGTATGTAGGTAAGTAGGTGTATGTAGGTAGGTGTGTGTATGTAGGTAGGTAGGTGTGTGTAGGTAGGTGTGTGTATGTAGGTAGGTGTGTGTATGTAGGTAGGTGGGTGTATGTAGGTAGGTGGGTGTATGTATGTAGGTAGGTGTATGTAGGTAGGTGTGTGTATGTAGGTAGGTAGGTGTATGTAGGTAGGTAGGTGTACGTAGGTAGATGTGTACGTAGGTAGATGTGTATGTAGGTAGGTGTGTATGTGGGAAAGTGGGTGCATGTAGGTAGGTGTGTATGTAGGTAGGTTGGTGTATGTACGTGGTTGGGAGTACGTAGGTAGGTTTGTATGTATGTGGTGTGTATGTAGGTAGGTGGGAGTACGTAAGTAGGTTTGTATGTAGGTAGGTGTGTGTAGGTAGGTAGGTGTGTATGTAGGTTGGTGTGTATGTAGGTAGGTGGGTTCATGTAGGTATGTGTGTATGTAGGTAGGTGGGTGCATGTAGGTATGTGGGTGTATGTAGGTAGGTGGGTGTATGTAGGTAGGTGGGTGTATGTAGGTAGGTGGGAGTATGTAGGTAGGTGTGTATGTAGGTAGGTGGGTGTATGTAGGTATGTGTGTATGTAGGTAGGTGGGTGCATGTAGGTATGTGTGTATGTAGGTAGGTGTGTATGTAGGTAGGTGGGTGTATGTAGGTAGGTGTGTGTACGTAGGTAGGTGTGTATGTAGGTAGGTGTGTATGTAGGTAGGTGGGTTCATGTAGGTATGTGTGTATGTAGGTAGGTGGGTGCATGTAGGTATGTGGGTGTATGTAGGTAGGTGGGTGTATGTAGGTAGGTAGGTGTATGTAGGTAGGTGTGTATGTAGGTATGTGTATGTAGGTAGGTAGGTGTATGTAGGTAGGTGGGAGTATGTAGGTAGGTGTGTATGTAGGTAGGTAGGTGTATGTAGGTAGGTGGGTTCATGTAGGTATGTGTGTATGTAGGTAGGTGGGTGCATGTAGGTAGGTGGGTGTATGTAGGAAGGTGGGTGTATGTAGGTAGGTGGGAGTATGTAGGTAGGTGGGAGTATGTAGGTAGGTGTGTATGTAGGTAGGTGGGTGTATGTAGGTAGGTGGGAGTATGTAGGTATGTGTGTATGTAGGTAGGTGGGTGTATGTAGGTATGCGTGTATGTAGGTAGGTGGGTGTATGTAGGTATGCGTGTATGTAGGTAGGTGGGAGTATGTAGGTATGTGTGTATGTAGGTAGGTGGGTTCATGTAGGTATGTGTGTATGTAGGTAGGTGGGTGCATGTAGGTAGGTGGGTGTATGTAGGAAGGTGGGTGTATGTAGGTAGGTGGGAGTATGTAGGTAGGTGGGAGTATGTAGGTATGTGTGTATGTAGGTAGGTGGGTGTATGTAGGTATGCGTGTATGTAGGTAGGTGGGTGTATGTAGGTAGGTGGGAGTATGTAGGTATGTGTGTATGTTGGTAGGTGGGTGTATGTAGGTAGGTGGGAGTATGTAGGTATGTGTGTATGCAGGTAAGTGGGTGTTTGTAGGTAGGTGTGTATGTAGGTAAGTGGGTATATGTAGGTAGGTGTGTATGTAGGTAAGTGGGTGTTTGTAGGTATGTGTGTATGTAGGTAGGTGGGTGTATGTAGGTAGGTTGGTGTATGTAGGTAGGTGTATATGTAGGTAGGTGGGTGTATGTAGGTAGGTGGGAGTATGTAGGTATGTGTGTATGTAGGTAGGTGGGTGTATGTAGGTAGGTGGGAGTATGTAGGTATGTGTGTATGTAGGTAGGTGGGTATATGTAGGTATGTGTGTATGTAGGTAGGTGGGTGTATGTAGGTAGGTGGGAGTATGTAGGTATGTGTGTATGTTGGTAGGTGGGTGTATGTAGGTAGGTGGGAGTATGTAGGTATGTGTGTATGTAGGTAAGTGGGTGTTTGTAGGTGGTGTGTATGTAGGTAAGTTGGTATATGTAGGTAGGTGTGTATGTAGGTAAGTGGGTGTTTGTAGGTATGTGTGTATGTAGGTAGGTGTGTGTATGTAGGTAAGTTGGTGTATGTAGGTAGGTGTATATGTAGGTAAGTGGGTGTATGTAGGTAGGTGGGTGTATGTAGGTAGGTGTGTATGTTGGTAGGTAGATGTATGTAGGTAGGTGGGTGTATGTTGTTGTTTAATGCTGCACTCAGCAATAATCCAACTATGTAACGGTTGTCTCTAAATGATCCAGTCTGAACTAGACAATCCAGTGATTGACATCATGAGCATCGATTCACGCAATTGGGATACGATGACATGCATCAACCAAGTCAGAGAACCTGACCACCCGATCCCGTTAGTCGCCTCTTACGACAAGCACAGTTGCCTTTTACGTCAGGCATGGGTTGCTGAAGACCTATTCTACCACGGATCTTTTCGGGCCTGTAGTATCGCCAGGTCGATCGCTTATGTAGTGAGAGATGTATGAAGGTAGGGTTGTGTGTAGCTTGGGGTGCACGTAACTTTGTAGTGTACATAGGCAGTGTGTGTTATAGGTAAGAGAGATAGTTCCGGCCTGAATCCACAACATACGCTGAATAGGTCTTCTCTCATTATTTACTGAAGCTTAGCCTTTTATTTTCAAAAGTTTCATTGTACATATTCTTCCAAATTCACAAATGATGTGCATTCTATAATACTCATATCAAGTCACATGTAAACCATTGTGAACCTTCTGACCGAGCCACACGACACTGCCTATCAGAATACAATATCATAAACCCTCATCCATCACAACAAAGGGACCCCTGTGTATGTTTTGAGAGTCCCTCGTTTGAAGGTAGGACACTTGCGTGCAAGCCCTCAGTATTGACCTGACACTGATGGCACCCTAGGGAGCGAACGAAAGAGGTACAATGGCCAGAGACACAAAGACCACATCAGAGTGGGCTTCGCTTTGCTTGGTGTATAATAAGACACTACCTTTCCCTCACATTGTCCCTGTAATAATGGAGGTTTCTTTCAGCCTCATAGCAATGACGGTCAGTAATTATTTTTGCTTCCTTTCCGTTATGGAGGTACATTTACATTGACAATGTTGTCGGCAAATATCGAACAATATTTTTTTAATAATCAAAATGAAACCATTAATCGAAACCATTAAGTCATTTGTTTAGTAACGCAAGAACAACAAGAAACAAAAAAAAATCGCAGTCAGTGAACGATGAACTGTCGGGCAAATAATGAATACGCCCAGGTTTGATGGTGGCTAAAAATGAATTAAACAAGAAAGGGGTATTCGATGGTGATGTATTGGATACGGATTATTGTGTTTTAGATACTGGCAGTTTTGCCCGGCAGTTTATATGAATGAGTGAATATGTTTGGTTTTACGAGGCTTTTACCAATATTCCAGCAATATCACGGCGGCAGGTTATATGAATACCCACGATCCTCTTTCAACCTTGTGTTGTTGAATTTTTTGTTGTTGTTTTTTTGTTTGCTGTTTTTTTGTTTTGTTTTGGTTTGGTTTGTTTTGTTTTGTTTTGTTGTTGTTGTTATTTTGGGGGGGTGGGGCGGTCGGGTAGCCTATTGGTTAAAGCGTTCGCTCGTCACGCCGAAAACCCTGGTTCGATTCGCGACATGGGTACAATGTGTGAAGCCCAATTCTGGTGTGCCCAGTCGTGATATTGTTGGAATATTGCTAAATGCGGCGTAAAACCTCATTTAGTCAGTCTTTGTGTGTGAGTGTGTCTGTGTGTGTGTGTGTGTGTGTGTGTGTGTGTGTGTGTGTGTGTGTGTGTGTGTGTGTGTGTGTGTGTGTGTGTGTGTGTGTGTGTGTGTGTGTGTGTGTGTGTGCGCGCGCGCGCGCGCGCGTGTGTGCGTGTGTGTGTGTGTGTGTCTGTGTGTGTATCTGTCTGGGTGTCTGCGTGTGTAGCTGTGTGTCTGTATCTGTGTGTGTATATATTTGAGTGTGTATTTGTTTGTGCATTTGTGTGTGTACGTGTGTGTATGTATGTGCATGTGTGCGCGAAAAGATGTAAGCATCTGTTTGTATAGTATTGCTTGTATAACTTGTATAACTATAACCTGTGTAACTTCAAGTTCTAGTATTGACTGACTGGATCTGCTGTATTGACATTATTCAAGAAGCCAGATATTTTCACGACCGATATTTACTCCACTAACTTTGTTGGATGAAGCCATAACGTGAATATGTCTGACCAATGACATGTAGCTCTCACGACCACTCATCCCTCGCAAACAACAGCTATAGTGAGTGAGTGAGTTTGGTTTAACGCCTCTTTGAACGGTTAATTAGTTACTTCACCGCGTGTCCGCTTAAAGTTTCAACTTCAATTTGTACCTAACAATGTAAATGTTCTATACACGAGTTGTAGGACAATGTCTGGTTATTTCCATTCCCAGTTAGATTTGTTTTTTTGGTTTGGTTTGTTGTTTAACGCCGCACTCAGCAATATTCCAGCTATATGACGGCGGTCTGTAAATAATCGAGTCTGGACCAGACAATCCAGTGATTAATATCATGAGCATCGATCCACGCAATTGGGATCGATGACATGCATCAACCAAGTCAGCGAGCCTAACCACCCGATCCCGTTAGTCGCCTTTTACGACAAGCATAGTCACCTTTTACGGCAAGCATGGGTTGCTGAAGACGTATTCTACCCCGGAATCTTCACGGGTCCCAAGTTAGAGATGTCTGAATGCGATCGACGGTTTGATTAACGCTTACGTTGATTGACGTGGCCATGAAGCTACAAGCGTTTGGCCGTAGACACGTTTTTCACAATTCTTGAAATTAGGTCCTGGGTATCTTTGAAATGGGAAGGATCCAGTGCGGGGCTCATATCAATATTTAATTCTTAATAAGCAAGATATCTGCAGAAATATGTCAACCCGGGTGTGCAAGACTCTCCTGAGGGTTCCAAGAAACTGACAGTTGTCAAGGCAGCTGTGGTCTGACAACCGTTTGCGTCATACGGTGCCTGCTCAGGGGTTGTTTGAGCAGAGTTACAGCATTCAAAGCCTCTGTGAAGCTTTCTAAGAGACCGCCTCCGTGGTCTAATGGTAGAGCGTCCGCCCGGAGAGCGGAAGTTCCGGGGTTCGATCCCCGACCGCGTCATACCAAAAGAGGGGCTAAAACAAGGATTGGTCGGCTTGGAGTCAGTATACTGTGTCTGATCATGAGTGGGGTATTCATGTTAAACTGTGGCATTGAATCTCAGTGAGCTAGCACTATAAATCGGCGTCAGTTGGGACTAGTACAAGCAGCCACACACACACACACACACACACACACACACACACACACACACACACGTGTATGCACGTCGCTATATAAGTGCAGTATTCTTGGACGCGACGTTAAACCCCATTTCACCTCACCTCACCTCACCTTTCCCAGAGATTTATGGTCGAATTATTGTCGATTGTATTGCACCATATAGCCCGTGCTTACCAGGTGACTCTGAACACTTTTGCGTGTGGTTGTGATGGATGCCACATGATATCATCACAAACATCTGGTATCATCACTAAGAGCTTCGACAACCGAGGCAAGTCTTTTAGTGGTATTAAAATGGTATTTGATGCCTCTGTTTGACCCATGCCTGGCAACGACACGTGACTAAGGGGAAGTGCTGGATGAAACAGCAACAGGTGATGGTGCTCAAGAGGAATACAAAGGACAGCTGCAGATTGGTCAACATGACTCACTGAACTTGTGATCGCCTCCGACAAGTCCGTAAAGATAATACAACCCACTTAGTATTTTGCTCTGGTCAAGAACATAAAATGAAATACATTTACTGCTTGTTATGACCGTCTCCGTGGTCTAGTGGTAGAGCATGAGCCCGGAGAGCGGAAGGTCCGTGGTTCGATCCCCGGCCTCGTCAACCAAAAGACGTTGGAAATGGTACTTGTTGTTAACCTGCCTTGCGCTCGGCTTTTAGGGGCTTAAACAAGAGCTGGTCAACTCGGAGTCAGTATACTGTGTCTGAGGGGGGTATTCATGTTAAACTGCGGCATGGTAACTCAGTGGCTAACACTATAAATCGGTATTAGTTTGGACTAGTACAAGCAGACACACACACACGCGTACATGCACGTCGCTATATAAGTGGATGTATCCTTGAACGCGACGTCAAACCCCATTTCACCTCACTGAACTGAACTTAATGACTGTCCACGCGTGGCCCTCGTCTTCCCAGTCATGTTACCTCTGATGAAACAGCTGAGTGTGGAGGTTTTGCTGAGTGAAATCAGTGACTATTCGCGGAAACACTGGAAATGTGACCCATTCCGATTCTCTAAAGTACGAGCGTTAAGACATATTGCAACTCCCGAGATGCTATCAGACAGGCCATCCATTCAACCACAGACACCCGGTTGCAGGGAGCTGAAGCCTGACATCTAGTCTCCGATATGAACATATTTTAAAGACAAAGACAGTTTTTAATTTACAGTCATAAAAATATAATGAAATGGAGCCCAGAGACTCTCTTAATTTTCAGATATTGCAGTACTCTAGACTTGCCAAATATTACATACAGACTTGCATGGGTTGTGTTTGATATAGTTGTTTAAGGGTCTGTATGACAGACAAAGGGAGAGGATAACAACCTCTCCATACATTCACAGGCGATCCACCCCACCGCCAATAAGCAAAACCCGGGTTCGATTAAATGCACCTTTTTAAAACGCAGAGCAAGTCTCCAACTCACTACCCTACATACGGGCTCTAACAGAGAACAATCACAGATACCCAGTTAACAGCGAGCCGAAAACAATATTTTGGGGGAGATATATTCAATAAAATACAGGTTTTACACACACAAAATGAGATTGGAAAAGAAGGTATTTTCACACCAAAAACCTTGTCTTGAGCAAGGACCGAAACAACATTCTGTCTCAGACAAAAGTCGAAAATAGAATATTTAATTTCAATGGTCGGTCACTTGGTAATTAACAAGTGTGCACAGTTAGTTTTATGTTTGTTGTTTATTGCCGTTCTAAGCAATATTGCAGGTCAATTTTACATGATTGTGAATAATCGAATCTGGACCAGATAATCCAGTGATTGAAATTGTGAGCAACGATCCACGACGTCCGGGGACGATGACTTTCAATCGTCCAAGTCACCGAATCTGACCTTCTGATCTATCATGACAAGCAGAGGTCGCTCGGCACATCTTCTAACAGTGAGAGAGTGAGTGAGTTGGGTTTAACGCCGCTTTTAACAATATTCCAGTTATATCGCGGCGTGTCAGCTTAATGTGGGAGGAAAGCCCGAAGTGATGCAGGTCTAAGACGTTTACCACTTCGGTGAAACCCACGAGCACGGGTATGGTGCTGACAAACCTAGAGACATAATCGGGGCGAACCGGGATTCGAACCCACAATCATAGGTTTCTGGGGTGCCCAAGGGATGCAACTCTGCACAGCGATTTGCGGCGCCTTAGACGACTGGGCACCAGTGCCACACCTTCTAACACTTCTTTACGTATGAGCGACAACCTATATATTAACAAAGCATATATCATTCAAATTGGCGCTGGTATATCATATACTTCGAGACCTCTGCACCAGAAGGCCACATGTAAACTTTATCTAAACTACCGTCGCAAACAAACTAACTTATTCAACGTAATAAGCGCCCGTCTGCAATAAGCGTCCACGGCGAAAATGGCTAATATATTGGCTAGTCAGAAACCCCTTCCGATTCCGATTGATCAATGTACACAAGACTTATTTATTCACATATAATACACACTCGTGTGTTATATGCACCATTAATTATGGGCAATTAAATTCTGGAAAAATATATCTGTCGTATATAACATTTCAGGCTGTCAGCATAAACCACGAAATTTATCTTTCAACTCTGTTTTTCCACCAAATTAATATTCTAATAAGAGCCCCCTATTTCTAATTTTGAGAGCGCTCTGGGCGCTTATTACGTCGAATACGGTGTGTCTGATAGCATCCGTATATACTGTGTTAACGGGCCCATTGACAAGATGACAATTCACATTACTGAATGATATAATATATGGATATGTGTACGTTTCGGCATTGCTTGTACTGCATACATATTTAGCTGTTTTACAAATGCATTGTGCTCAGGCCTATGTAAGTACAAGAGGGGTATCTTTCTTATTTGTACATCGCTGACATATTGACAAAATGGTTACAAGAATATGATTATTGATTTTAGCTCTGGCTTAGTTGTGCTATTAGCTTAAATATGTGGGATGTAAATACATCATATATTACTATAGTAATGAACATTTTCTTTCTTTCGGTTCGCCCCGATTATGTTTCTAGGTATGTGAGCACCATACCCGTGCTCGTGGGTTTCACCGAAGTGGTAAACGTCAAAGACCTGCATCACTTCGGGCTTCCCTCCCACATTAAGCTGACACGCCGTGATATAACTGGAATAATGTTAAAAGCGGCGTTGAACCTAACTCAATCACCCACTTACTAAAGCAGTCTGGATTTTGTTAATGAAAAGGTAGTGAGTGAGTTTGGTTTTACGCCGCTTTTAGCAATATTCCAGCAATATCATGGCGGGGGACACCAGAAATGGGCTTCACACATTGTACCCATGTCGGGATTCGAACCCGGGTCTTATGCGTAACGAGCGAACGCTTTAACCACTAGGCTACCCGACCGCCCCTAATGAACACGTAATACCTGCAATGTATGGTTCAACCTAGAATTCTTACATTAAAAGATAATGTACATACCTCGTGTGTTATATGTATGATTGAAATGAGGCCGTTCGTCTGCATTTACACGTTTTCACAAAAACAATATAACTGAGTCAAACTTAAATAGCAATATGCATTAAAAAGTACAGCTTGCTACCACGACATCTGCTTGTTAAAAACGCTTATTTCCGACTACACGAATGTTGTTGAACTCGAAACATGTTTGACATTGATTATATGCTGTACCGTGGAGTTCATACGTAAATAATACTTTTGCCTAAACCTAAATCACATACATTTGACTGATACGTCCGTTAATAAATACAACCAACTTAGTCTTTTACCCGAATACATGGTCAAGAACATGAAAAGAAATACATTTACTGCTGATAATGACCGCCTCCGTGGTCTAGTGGTAGAGCGTACACCCGGAGAGGCGTCATACAAAAAGACGTTAAAAGATGGTACTTGTTGTTACCCTGTCTGACGCTCGACATAAAGGGGCTAAAACAAGGGCTGGTCGGCTCGGAGTCAGTATACTATGTCTGAGTGGGGTATTCAAGTTAAACTGCGGCATGGTATCTCAGTGAGCTAGCACTATAAATCGGCATCAGTCCGGACTAGTACAAGCAGCCACACACAACACACACACGTGCATTTACGTCACTATATAAGTGCAATATTCTTTGACGCGACGTTAAACCAAGTTCAACTCACCTCACCTCACCTCACCTCACCTCACCTCACCTCACCTCACCTCACCTCACCTCACCTCACCTCACTGCTAATAGAATAGTAAAACAAAAGCTATAAAACAATGTCAGTTATAATTTCAGAGAAATATTAAGAGAATATGATTTCCCTTCAAAGAAACCAAAGTGTCTATGGCCAGCTTCTTTATTGGGGATTTCTCGACAGTGAGGTACCCCCGGGGCTAGCCAGTATATATACTCTGGCCACCTGGACTGGTCACCGATTTACTGCATGTTCAATTATCCGCTTGATAATATAGTTTGCGATCGTGCGCCGAGAAGATGGATTAAGCAGCTTTCCTAAGAAGTTTGACCAAGTGATGTCCACAGAAGTTCAATAATATTTAATGAGTTGTCCGAAAACACTGATATACTAAGATATAATGTCATTGTGACAGGCTGAGATACGTAAAGCTAGATTATTCTGACCATGCTTATGCTAAGGATGCTTTGGGGTTGTTGGGTAGCCCAGTAGTTAAAGTGTTCGCTCGTCTCGTCAAAGACCCGGGTTCGAATCTCCACATCGGTACATTGTGTGAAGCTCATTTCTGGTCTCTCTCGCCGTGATATTGCTGGAATATTGTTAAAAGCGGAGTAAAAAAATACTCACTCACTCACTCAGGATGCCTTATGCGGTGTTATATTATTTTCTAGACAACTGCGACCTTCACATTTGAGACTGACTGAATACAACAATTTACGTTTACTTAAATTTAACAGAATAACAACTATAACCAGTGTTAACTTTAATATAAATATTGAAGCCAAACGACCAATTTTAGCACTATGTCATACACTCTTCAAACATGAAACGCACAGGTAGGTTTTAACTAAATTTATTGTACCAAATAAAGTCGATATATTTATTTTAATGTCATAGATACAAATATGAAATTTTACTGCTCGATATTCAAATGTTGTCGTTGTACAAAGGCATTGAAAACTGTTCATGGTCGTGTCACATAAGGCCACAAGTTTGCGCTGAACTCAGTATCTCATGTGACCACCCCGGGCAGCAATCACGGCTCTGCATCTCCTAAGCACTGACTGGATGGTGTGTTCTGACGTTGGGCTTACACGTCGATCGATACATCCCAGAGGTGTTCGATTGGGTTGAGATCTGGAGATCTCGACGGCCAGGGCAAGTCGTTGATGTTGGCATTATGGAGGTAGTCTACCGTGACACGAGCTGTGTGCGGTGGAGCGTTGTCCTGTTGAAACAGCTCCCTCTGGCAGTCCATGATTGGAAGAAGGTGAGGTTGAAGAATTTGATTCTTGCAGCGATTTGTCAAATTTCCATGAACCACAACCAAATCAGATCTCCTGGTGTAGGGTATGCGCTGTCGATGTATCTGTAGCAAGACAGGGACGATAACTGTTCTTCTGGGTCGGATTCCAGCCACGCGAAGATGGTTCCTGACATTCTTGTCCGATATCCTCCTCAAACCAGGGATGCGCCCTGCAGTCTCCGTAGCTGTGGTATTGCGATGACGTAGGTGGAACAGTCGAATGTAGCGATCCCGTGTAGGGGTGGTAACTCTTGGTCGGCCGGTTCTCGGACGGTCTGCAGTGGAATTGAACTGTGTGTATCGGTCACAAAAGCGGCAAATTGTGCTGTGGTGGACGTTGAAGTGGCGTGCAAGTGCATACTGCGATTCCCCTCTTAGAATACGTCCTATGGCGATGTTCCGATCGGCAGCGTTGAGTCTCGGCATTTTCGAACTTGTAAAATGTTGACAATTGAATGACAAATTATTGGCTTATGCTTGCCTTTGTATAGCCACTAGTTACGAATGCCATAACTTGAACGTGCATTTTGCTTTTCTGTTTTCCTCCATGACATTTTTTAACAAGTGTGAAAACAATGCCGTTTAAGACATTGCAAATCGACAATGGCTGCGTTTTGTCAACATTTTCCAATAACATATATCCAATTTATGTACTGGATTTTTTGTGTAGTCAGGTTCAATGAGCTACATACTACCTGTGCGTTTCTTTTTTTTTTGATGATTGATAATGACATGTCTAAGCATTTAATTCCGTTACTTTTAAAATATGGAATGATGTTACCGTCTGTCTACTGATAATACTTGTCAATCTCAAATAGACCAGTTGTAAGGCTTGTGTCTCACACGGACGGAATCTGCCTGACAATGTCTGTTGTCCTTAAAGTAGTGATACCTATTATGTATTTTTTTTAAATAAACCCAGAAAGACTCGACCCACTGCCAGAAGGTCTTGGAAACTGATTAAATCTGATTAAACGTATATTTAAAGATTTCAGGACGTAAGGCAGATATTCCCCTTGAGTAAGTACAATTAATTAGTAATACAAATTTACTATTCAAGGTAGTAATGGATACTGATCGACTTATGCTTATCGTAAGAGGCGACTAACGGGATCGGATGGTCAGGCTCGCTGATTTGATTGATGCATGTCATCCTATCCCAGTTGCGTATATCGATGCTCATGTTGTCAATCACTGGATTGTCTGGTCCAGGCGCGATTATTTACAGACAGCCGTCATATAGCTGGAATATTGCTTCAAAATTAGCTCGGTCGCTGATCAAAGTTACTGTACATACTTGAGACAGGGTGTACCCTTCAAAATTAGCTCAGTCGCTGATCAAAGCTACTGTACATACTGGAGACGAGGTGTACCCTTCAAAATTAGCTCGGTCGCTGATCAAAGTTGCTGAACATACTGGAGGGGGGGTGTACCCTTCAAAATTAGCTCAGTCGCTGATCAAAGTTACTGAACATACTGGAGACGGGGTGTACCCTTCAAAATTAGCTCAGTCGCTGATCAAAGTTACTGAACATACTGGAGACGGGGTGTACCCTTCAAAATTAGCTCGGTCACTGATCAAAGTTACTGAACATACTGGAGACGGGGTGTACCCTTCAAAATTAGCTCAGTCGCTGATCAAAGTTACTGAACATACTGGAGACGGGGTGTACCCTTCAAAATTAGCTCGGTCACTGATCAAAGTTACTGTACATACTGGAGACGGGGTGTACCCTTCAAAATTAGCTCGGTCGCTGATCAAAGTTACTGTACATACTGGAGACGGGGTGTACCCTTCAAAATTAGCTCGGTCACTGATCAAAGTTACTGTACATACTGGAGACAGGGTGTACCCTTCAAAATTAGCTCAGTCGCTGATCAAAGTTACTGTACACGAAAAGTGACGTAAATCAGCGACAAAGCAAACCCTTCAGCATCTTCCTATTTAAACATCGTGATGTTCTTGAAGCAAATAACTGCGATCTCTTCATTGGATTTCAATGGTATTTTGAATTGAACTGATGTTTATCTTGGGTTAACATGGGCTGTAAATTATCACAGGTATATGCTGCTCAAGGTTTGTCACGGGTTGCCAAGTCGTTTACGGCGCCGCAATTCGATGCGCAGAGTTGCGTCCCTTAGCTGTGCCGAAATCTCTATGATTGTGGGCTCGACGATTCGCCCTCATTACGGTACTACGGTTCTAGGTTCTAGGTGGCAAATATAAAAAAAGTTCTTAATTAATTGGATTTTCCTCATACGTCATGCTGATTTTTTTTTAAAGTTTTTAAAGTTGTATTTAAATTTTCAGACCGCAAAAGCCAGCTCATTCATCAAAAGAATCTTGACTGTGTAAGCTATGATCTACATATTGAAAATTACACATTTCACCAAATAAATGATGGAACCGGTCCTTTAGCTATAAGAGAAAGGTTTAATTGACTACTGGGACCTTTGTTAGACTTGATTATAACGGTATTAAAACATTGCATTCTTGCACTATCACAAATATTCGCAGAGACAGCAGGTTATGTTACGATTATCTCTACAGAACTATTTATAACCTTATCTGTAAGACTGACATTCAAACCAGACAACTCTCTAGCAACATGTTGCCACGTTATGTAAGTAAATATATATCTTTAATTCAGTAGATTTATGGTACATAGCATAATTCTATTAGGAAGGTACTGGAACTTCCAATTTGTAAGCTCAACTCATTTGTAAGTGATAAGGAACTGTCTGGCGTCTTAATAAAGTTTCCGTCAAAGATCTAGAAGTCTATTCGTTTCCATATTATTTCCAATATTTCCAAATTCTGTTACCAGAGTACAAAAGCAAGTCTTTCGTTCAATTGGAATCTGCGATGAGAGCAAGAAATAAGTCATGGTCCAACTTCAACCCTTCCCTTCTTTGTCATAGTGCCATCTAAATTACCTAGGCCAGTACAGATAGAGCTGTTAAATCATATGGAAGGCGTGGGAGTGGGAGCAGGAGTGACGAAAACTGTCGTTATAAAAGTTATTCCCTTTTATCCCCAAACCTAAAGAACTGATTGTCAACAATGATCTGTTCCTGAAGGTAATACGCGAGGGATTGGGAGATATACTTAAAATGCTTCCTATTTGTTACTGAATACACTGCCGGACCAATCAACGTTAACACCCATGTCTGATGGGGGCTAAGTATGAAATAAACCAACATTGTTAATTCGGGGATGATGTATTTGATAGGGTAACAAGGTTCTGGCTTGGACCTTAATTTGCAGTGTTTTAACGATTTTTTTCATTATAGTAACGTTTTGAGAACTTTTGTACTTTTTTGGTCAAATACAATTTTCAAGTCTATTTTTTTCTTTTCCGGCATTTTATTTGAAGACAAGTAAGTCACATGAAAACGCTCATAACCGAATGATGTTTTCCGATAATCTATTAGTTATAAGTAAATGACGTCAATTTAGTCGGAAAAGCTCCCCAATGAATGAAAGCAACAAAACATTTTCATAATCAAAAGAACTCTCCTTTAAGCAAGTAAAGCGACAAAACCTACAGGCCGCTCAGGACACCTGTGCCCCCCTTTTTGTCCAATAAGGCCTCTTAGGCCACCCATGCCCCCCTTTTGTCCAGTAAGGCCTCTTAGGCCCCCATGCCCCCCTGTTGTCCACTTAGGCCTCTTAGGCCAACCATGCCCCCTTTTTGTCCACTTAGGCCTCTAAGGCCACCCATGCACCCCTTTTTTGTCCACTTAGGCCTCTAAGGCCCCCATGCCCCCCTGTTGTCCACTTAGGCCTCTTAGGCCCCCATGCCCCCCTTTTTGTCCATTTAGGCCTCTTAGGCCACCCATGCCCCCCTTTTGTCCACTTAGGCCTCTTAGGCCACCCATGCCCCCCTTTTGTCCAATAAGGCCTCTTAGGCCACCCATGCCCCCCTTTTTGTCCAGTAAGGCCTCTTAGGCCACCCATGCCCCCCTTTTGTCCACTTAGGCCTCTAAGGCCACCCATGCCCCCCTTTTTGTCCACTTAGGCCTCTGAGGCCTCCATGCCCCCCCCCTTTTTGTCCACTTAGGCCTCTAAGGCCACCCATGCCCCCCTTTTTGTCCACTTAGGCCTCTGAGGCCACCCATGCCCCCCTTTTTGTCCACTTATGCCTCTAAGGCCACCCATGCCCCCCTTTTTGTCCACTTAGGCCTCTCAGGACACCTGTGCCCCCCTTTTTGTCCAGTAAGGCCTCTTAGGCCACCCATGCCCCCCTTTTTGTCCACTTATGCCTCTTAGGCCACCCATGCCCCCCTTTTTGTCCACTTAGGCCTCTTAGGCCACCCATGCCCCCCTTTTTGTCCAGTAAGGCCACTTAGGCCACCCATGCCCCCCTTTTTGTCCACTTAGGCCTCTTAGGCCACCCATGCCCCCCTTTTTGTTCACTTAGGCCTCTCAGGCTACCCGTGCCGCCCATTTTGTCCAAAAAGGCCTCTTAGGCCACCCATGCCGCCCTTTTTGTCCAATAAGGCCTCTTAGGCCACCCATGTCCCCCTTTTTGTCCACTTAGGCCTCTTAGGCCACCCATGCCCCCCTTTTTGTCCAACGGAATTCAGGGCTCCACATAAAGAGTCAATCAGATTGCTACACATAAAAATAGAGTGTATCAAGCACCACACTGGAAGTTTGGGCGCGGCATGCATATCATCTGATATAAGGTCTTAGGAAACTCTTCATGATATACGAGGAACACTATTTAAGGAACATCGGTATTTTCAGCTATAAGAATGAAATTACCAGCTTTGTTGAAAGAGACATATACTCAGTTACTGAACGAGTGTTGATATATTTGATATCAAAAGATATCATCCAACATCATTCTTCCAACTTTTTCAATTTGTAGACAGTAATTAGCAGTGTCTTCAGTGTTAAAAGTACTTCTTATAGCTTCAGTAGCAGCGCCGTTAGTGATGTCATTTGATTGTGATGTCATGGTAACCAGTGACGTCACAATGGTCTGCAAAGCATTGTGATGTAATTTCATTGCAGCGATATCTACAGTGTAGATATCGCTTGATCTAATCCAAGCGATATCTCCTGTAGGAGCAAGTTTTGGATGATAAATCCCGGTAACTGGCACGTGCCGTTAAACGTCTCAACCGTATGGTTTATTGATCGGGCATAACGATTGATAACGCCTTAAGAAGTGTACAGGTAAGAAAATGAAAAATTGCGCGCAAAAGGCATGATTGAAGCTGGTCAAATAAAAGATGCCAGACACTTTTGTAAATATGGGCATGGAACAGATATTGACTTTAATGTATGTATGTATGTATGTATGTATGTATGTATGTATGTATGTATGTATGTATTCGTGCTTGTCACAACTCCTTTATCCACACACACATATATATATTATTCGTAATGACATATTTATTAATACATGTACTTTTTGTTGTTGTCCAGTTCATCTGCCTCTGGGTGATATATGTGTCGTGTGGATGGGCAGGTAAGTCAAATGCTTAGCGTGCATGTGTGCGCTTGTGCGTGCTTGCGTGCGTGCGTGCGTGCGTGCGAGCGATTGAGGAAATTGAAGGGTTGCAGTATACTACTTAGTTTTTGTTGGGGATCCTGAGACAGTTCATTGTCTTACAAAACTCAGCTATTTAACAATTCATGGAAATAATAATAATAATAATAATAACAACAACAATATAATAATAATAATAATAATAATGATAATAATGATGATGATGATGATGATGATGATGATGATGATGATGATGATGATGATAATTCTCCCAAAGAAAGGTGATCTGAGTGACCCTAAAAACTGACTGACCCAATTACTTGTTTGAACACACAGTACAAACTATTTACAGGGTGTCTTACCGATCTCGTGTCATCGTACTGCGCTTCGAATGACATTATCTACATGGTGCAGAAAGGAGCCAGAAAGGGATGTTGGGGTTGTAAGGATCAATTGCTGGTTCAGACAATGATCCTTGAAGAGGCTAAAACTTACCACTGTAACCTCTCAATGTTGTGGATAGACTACAGAAAAGCTTATGATTCTGTACCTCACGAATGGAATTTGAAGTCACTGGAATGTATTGACCTCCTCCTCGTTTTACTCAAGTCTTTTATGGATTGCTGGTCAACTCAACTTGAGATGTATTCGCAGGGACAGGTGGTGAATTCGGAACCCATTTCTATAACAAGAGGAATATTTCAGGGCGATTCTTTCACTCCTTTGTTTGTCATTAAATCCTTTAAGCTTTTTGCTTAGCAACGAGGAAGGTTATCATCCTGGACCTCCTCAGCACAGATCCCCAACACCCCTTCCTCACCACCTTTACATGGATGACCTTGAACTTATTGGCAAGGGAGGATCTACAACAGATTCTCCTTGTCGAGTCCTTTTCTAATGATATCGGCATGTCCTTTGGACTCGACAAATGCAACAATCTTCATCTAAAACGTAGCAAGATAGAAGAGGGAGGATCAGTCAGTTTACTTGAAGTTATTGACCATCTCGTGGAAGGTCAGGCCTATGCGTACTTAGGGATGCAGATTAGGGACAAACTCCAGAATGTCCATATCAAGGAAAAACTTCGGGCAGAGTACAAATGTAGACTTAAGAAAATCTGGAGTTCAGAGCTGAAAGCTCGCAATAAAGTAACAGCTACAAATACTTATGTACGCGTCCTTTCATATTCTTTTGGTGTTGTTGATTGGACATTCAGGGTATTGACACACTCACACGAAGAATCATGTCAGACAAAAGATCCCACCACCCTCGCTCTTCCCTCAATCGCTTATATTTGCCGATCATTATGGAAGGACGTGGTTTGATTAACGTTGGGGCTCTTCATGATAGAAATGTTTTGTGCAATTTTGCAAACATTTATTTGTCTGATGATCCTCTTGTGAAGCATGTCAAGACTTATGATGAAAACAAGGCATTCCACAGTTTCCTAAAAAGGGCCAAGGATGTGGGACATAATCTCAATGTCGGCGTTGATTTTGTTGATGGTTCTGTACTGCTGGACGGTACAGAAATGAGTGTCAACCATGCGAAGTGTCATATCAAGTCGGCCAAGTTTTTCAAGGAAAGGCTATCTGAACGACCACTGCATCGAGTTTATGTGCAGCGTGTTGAGAAGATCAGCAACCCTGCAGAGTCCTTCGCTTGGATGAAGTCGTCTGGCCTGAAAAGTGAAACAGAAGGCTTTCTGTTTGCTGCTCAGGAACAGTCACTTCCCACTCGAAACCCTCAATGCGTGATTTTGCATCAAAATGTAAATATGAAATGTAGATTACGTAATGAATTTAATGAGACTGTCCAACACATTGTCAGTGGATGCCCAGCATTGACACAAACACACATCTTAAGCGACATGATGGTGTAGCTCGATCATTTTATTACCGTCTTCGCCATACTTGTGGTTTTGACACGCGGTCCACCCATGGAATATGTAGAGGGCGTCATCGAAAATGATCAATACAAAATTCTTTGGAATAGACCCATTTACAGCCTCATACGTATCAAGGCCAACAAACCTGATCTTGTCCTTTTTGATAAATCCAATGAAATCATTTATATCATTGAATTTTCTGCCCTTAATACGTGGCAAATATGCGGACCAAGTTGTCCGACTCCCTAGGTTTTGTACCTCCCAATCTGTGACCAGTGTGATTAAACAAACCAACATGATGCTTAGCTTTTGAATATTGTGATATTTCATACATTTACAAAAATGAGAGGACTATTTTCTCACGTCAAAGTGAAATTAAAGCTGCCCATTCCATATCCAAAAGAAATCTCTGCATAACGCAGAGTCGATTGTGCGATTCCGACTATATCATGAGCATGTATTAATGAATCACTATCAAATAGTAATGATACCAGGTGTTCGCTAAAAGGTGAGCGTATCCTGCCCCACCGGTAGCACCCGTCACAAACACATGCAAAGGCAGGTCAACTGTTCACCTGAAAAAAACGCGGGTACAAGGTACAAGGCAAAATAGAAAACGAAGGTTGACATGAAAAGATCAGTTCAAAGAAATATCGAACGGCATTAGTGTGTATCGTGATTATATCCCATGCAGAGAAAAAAGCTTTCAATGTTCTTGTTATCTGCCATAATGCTGCTGATGTAGATAAAGAGGTAACAGGGGCACTAATGGGGAGATGGGTGTTATGACCAATTAAGTAACCAACATACTTTTCCTGTTATATGAATCTGATTCAGAGGAGGAATATTTAATGTAGTCTACATTTAACCCATACAGTACTTGGGTTTGAATCCTTATGGTTAAAGCGTTCGCTCGTCACGCCGAAGACCCGGGTTTGATTCCCGACATGGGTACAGTGTGTGAAGCCCATTTCTGGTGTCCCCCGCCGTGATATTGCCGGAATATTGCTAAAAGCGGCGTAAAACCATACCTACTCACTCACTTTGGGTTTGAATAGGTCTTCTGCAACCCATGTATGCCGTAAAAGGCGACTATGCTTGTCGTAAGAGGTGACTAACGTAGGGATGACCTCTACTCCCCACAGTCAATTTGTCGAGGATTGTTGACCAATGTAGCATGCTCTTTCTACGAAGAATTCACAGAGCGTCATACGACCCTGTTTGATCATGGTTACATCAACCAAGGCCTTACCAAAGCTTTTAAACGTTCATGGCAGACACATGTAGGGCATTTACATAATGGACGCATCAATATCCAAGGTAATATCTGATTCCCTGTTTTGAAAAGTACCAAATGTCGACGTGTTTATAAAGGTGAACTTGACTTTCCTTTGCATGTGTTTGTGATGGGTGCCCGGTGGAGCAAGATACGCTCTTTTCGCGGACACCTTGTATCATCACTGTTCGATAGTGACCTATAAACATATACTTACGATATAGTAAGAATCCTACAATGGACTCTGCTTTTAGCATATAATTTGTATGATAATAGAAAGAGTTTCGTCTTCCATTTTCACGTTCTCCTCGTGATCACTGGTGTCTGAAGATTTTTCGTTTTTATCTGGACCATATGTTATCCGCTGGTTGTAGACAGGTGCCGAATCACGCCAGCTAAACAAATTCATTTCCCAGTCTTGTTTATACTAACGTCGACTGTCGACGTTTATTGCCTATCATTGAAGCCCTAAATATACTTAAACCACTGTGTATTTGGATGCCCTTCAAGTTAAATTCAGAGTATACGTCAGGGTGCCTTGTACAAAGCAATCTTTTCCCTAAGGGGATCGTTACTCCCTTACCATTATATAGGCTTACGACAGTCGTAGCGCTAAAGTGATCGTAACTTCCATAATTTAACATAGACTTACGACAGTCTTAGCGCTAAGATTGTTTTGTACTCCAGGCCGTTGGAGGAAAACCAAGACAGACGTAGGTCGTTAAGGTTTCAGGATTTGCTGAAACCAAAACGCGGAAATGTTCCTGACATAACGAGGATGAATGTTGATAAGCAGGTTAATGACATTAATATCAGATGTTTTTCTCTATCACGATGTCTTTGTGCGTGCCACTTACGAAACATTCGTCAGAGTATATCTAAAAAATTGTCTTTTACCTATAAGTTCAAATGAAACAAGGCAAACATTTAGCAGGGTTCCTAAATACCCTCGAATTCGACTCAGCCCATTTCGAAGTTCCTGATTTGTTTGGTTGGTTTGTTGTTTAACGCCGCACTTAGCAATATTCCAGCTATATTACGGCGGTCTGTAAATAATCGAGCCTGGAACGTAAATGTAATACGTTTTCTTACCCTAAGACGGGGTGGATTGGAACCAGGAGTTGCTCTCCCGGTTATAGGTATATGTAATTAAGAAATAATTAAGATAATTAAAAGTGATTGATTGTACATGAATTATATGTGTGTATGATTTGTTTGTTTGTTTGTTGTTTTACGCCGCACTCAGCAATATTCCAGCTATATGACGGCGGTCTGTAAATAATCGAGTCTGGACCAGACAATCCAGTGATGGACATCATATGCATCGATCCACGCAATTGAGATCGATGACATGCATCAACCAAGTCAGCGAGTCTGACCACCCGATCCCGTTAATCGGCTTTTACGACAAGCATAGTCGCCTTTTACAGCAAGCATTGTCGAAGTTCATGAAAGAATCACATCTTTTGCGTCACAATGAGCGATATGATGTCATAATGGTGACGTAATGGTGACGTAATGGTGACGTAATGGTGACGTAAGGTGTAGAAGCTACAAATTCAGTAAAGCGCGTTTAAATCTACAGGTAACCTAGCTCTTCATTGAAAACACAGGATGTTTATCTCCTTACTGATGTTATAATTATGTTCAATGTGTTGCTAGTTTCAGAGGAGAATAACAGATCGAATCTGCGATGCTACTCCTGTCTGGATGCCCAAGATCCGATGTCTTGCAATGCCTATGAAATATGTGGTGCAGGGGAGGTAACCGCTCATCCTCTGTTTAAAAATACGTAACACAGTTGACGAAGTCCCACAAAAGACGCATTACACTTTAATTAAAAAAGATGCTTCACAAATGATATTTCAAGAGCGTCAAAACCACCTAAAAACCTTGCATTACGTAAAGAGATCCTTGAAAACGGTAACGTTTAGTTTTATAAACCTCCAGTGACGTCATCCTATTGTTATCCAGTCTGGTTATATCTCATAAACTTTTATATATCCCGGGGATTTTCTATGATTACAACGTGATATTGTAACATGTGACTGACCCTCCCCTGTATACAACGTGGACAAAGAAATTAAGTAACATCAAATGCCAAAGGTTTTCTGTAGAGTTCAATTTGATCGCACCCACAACCTCCATGTCTGATGTACGCCATGAAGAGATATTTTACGCCCGTTACTCTAAGTTCACTGAAAGTATGTTTGAAACATAAACTTGTTGATAAATGTTGTTTCATAATTTTTGTGGGTTCAAAGGTTACACAAAACACTTCCCCTCGGGATGTTATGATATTTACAATCCCCGCACGTGGTTTATCCTCAACATAAAGTACTGACCAATATTATCTTCTTCAGGCAGCGATACGGGACGCTGATCAATTGGCCACAGTAGGCCTGTAAGCAACCCAAGATCAACTTGATTGCATACAAATGCTCCTCCTACTATTATTACTACTACTGCTTTAACTATTACTACTATTGCTACCATTAGTATTCTTACTACTATCACTAGTGTTACTACTACTACTTCTGCTGCTGCTGCTGCTACTGCTACTACTACTACTATAACTAGTACTGCTTTAACTATTACTACTATTGCTACCATTAGTATTCTTACTACTATCACTAGTGTTACTACTACTACTTCTGCTGCTGCTGCTGCTACTGCTACTACTACTACTATAACTAGTACTGCTTTAACTATTACTACTATTGCTACCATTAGTATTCTTACTACTATCACTAGTGTTACTACTACTACTTCTGCTGCTGCTGCTGCTACTGCTACTACTACTACTATAACTAGTACTGCTTTAACTATTACTACTATTGCTACCATTAGTATTCTTACTACTATCACTAGTATTACTACTACTACTTCTGCTGCTGCTGCTGCTACTGCTACTACTACTACTATAACTAGTACTGCTTTAACTATTACTACTATTGCTACCATTAGTATTCTTACTACTATCACTAGTGTTACTACTACTACTTCTGCTGCTGCTGCTGCTACTGCTACTACTACTACTATAACTAGTACTGCTTTAACTATTACTACTATTGCTACCATTAGTATTCTTACTACTATCACTAGTGTTACTACTACTACTTCTGCTGCTGCTGCTGCTACTGCTACTACTACTACTATAACTAGTACTGCTTTAACTATTACTACTATTGCTACCATTAGTATTCTTACTACTATCACTAGTGTTACTACTACTACTTCTGCTGCTGCTGCTGCTACTGCTACTACTACTACTATAACTAGTACTGCTTTAACTATTACTACTATTGCTACCATTAGTATTCTTACTACTATCACTAGTGTTACTACTACTACTTCTGCTGCTGCTGCTGCTACTGCTACTACTACTACTATAACTAGTACTGCTTTAACTATTACTACTATTGCTACCATTAGTATTCTTACTACTATCACTAGTGTTACTACTACTACTTCTGCTGCTGCTGCTGCTACTGCTACTACTACTACTATAACTAGTACTGCTTTAACTATTACTACTATTGCTACCATTAGTATTCTTACTACTATCACTAGTGTTACTACTAGGGCTGCTGCTGCTACAACTTCTGCTGCTACTGCTACTACTGATACTGCTACTTCTACTACTACTACTACTACTTCTACTACTTCTACTTCTACTACTACTGCTTTAACTATTACTACCATTGCTTCTACTACTAGTACTACTACTGCTGCTGCTACTGCTACTACTACTGCTGCTGCTACTGTTGCTTGTACTGCTACTACTGCTGTTACTACTGCTAATACTACTACTACTACTGCGGTAGTTGTTACTACTACTACTGTTACTGCTGCTACTACTACTTCTACTGCTACCACTACCGCTGCTGCTGCTGCTGCTACCGTTGCCTCTACTACTACTATTACTGCTGCTACCACTACTGCTGCTGCTACTTCTACTACTACTGCTGCTGCTGCTGCTACTACTACTACTACTGCTGCTGCTGCTGCTGCTGCTGCTACTACTACTGCTGCTGCTGCTGCTGCTGCTATTCCCTGCTATTTCTCCTACTACTACGACTACAATTACTACAACTATTACGTCTACTGCTACCACTACTACGACTACTACTCCTACTGACACCACAGGTGTATTCCTACAACACGACGACCGTCCGGGGAACATTGGTGTTGCTGTTTATTACGGCATGCGGAGTACAGTTACCGATGGCTGCTTGCGAGATCAGTGGAGTGACGATGATGAAACCTGTCTAGTCTGTGGGATGCATGGGTCGCCCAGTCGTCTGAGGCGCCGCGATTCCTGTGCAGAGTTGCGTCCCTTGGACACGCCAGAAACCTATGATTGTGGGTTCGAATCCCGGTTCGCCCAGAGAATGTTTCTAGGTTTGTCAGCACCATACCCGTGCTCGTAGGTTTCACCGAAGTGGTAAACGTCTGTGACCTGCATCACTTCGGGCTTTCTTCCTACATTAAGCTGACACGCCGCGATATAGTTGGAATACTGTTAAAAACGACGTTAAACCCAACTCACTCACTCACTGTCTAGTCTGTGCAGTTTGCCTCTTGGACTGATTTAAAGAGGCAATTGTTAATGCGTACATAAAATCTTCACAGAATTTCGCACTTCATACTTCTTGATACACAAAAATGAACTATTATGGTGATTTGTAGGAATGTCAACAACAACAACAACAACAATAATGTCATGCCCGGAAATTCATGACTATCACCAATAATCGGGCGTAATCGACAAATAACTGCATAACTGTCCTGTATGGGATTTTGTGCATTACAGATATAATCAGTTCTGACTGGTCATTTGAAGTGATATACGTCGCATCAAAGTGAGAGACAGCGAACTGATAATGGATGACGTCACAGGAGGTTTCTAAATTTGTTTAAACATTACGACTTTAAGAATTATAGCAAAAACAGCATTAGCCTCTTGTTGACCTTAAGCATAAAATAAGGCTATCGTCTAGAATGTTTTAAATTCAGTTAAAAGTGGAGGGGAATTCATATAACGGAGGTACTGAAATTGGGGGATTTTTGTCACTGAAATGATTAAAAACACATTCTTGCAGGAATGCTTCACTCGAAAATTCACAGATCACCTTGGGAGGGCTGCATTCCGACTTGGCTGTGAGTCCAAAATGGTAAGAAAAGTTCTTGATGGATTCGTTCGACATGGTTTTATTACTAGCACTGGTTTGTTTGTTCGTTTGTTTGTTTGTTTGTTTGTTTGTTGTTTAACGCCGCACTCAGCAATATTACAGATATATGACAGCGGTCTGTAAATAATCGAGTCTTGACCAGACAATCCAGCGATTGACATCATGAGCATCGATCCACGCAATTGGGATACAATGACATGCATCAACCAAGTCAGCGAGCCTGACCACCCGAACCCGTTAGTCGCCTCTCACGACAAGTATAGTCGCTTTTTACGGCAAGCATGGGTTGCTAAAGACCTATTCTACCCCGGAATCTTCACGGATCACTAGCACTAGTAACATGTGTTAGTTGCCAAATGTGAGAGTTTCATCGACTTGCTCAGCCAGCGAAACCTTTTTCGCAAAGGGTTAGTGTTGGTGTTAGTGTAAAATCTATACTATTTTAAGTTCTCTTTAAAACTTATGGTTGAAGCAAAATGAATAATACAAGAAAAGCAGGGTCTTTGGTTAGCAAGACAAACCAAAGTTACTTCCCTTTCCATGTTTAAACTACTCTGGAAGATCCCGGTTAGAATTATTCTTCAGTAACCCGACATGCTTGTCGTAAAAGGCGACTAACGGGATCGGGTGATCAGGCTCGCTGACTTGGTTGATGCATGTCATCGTATCCCAATTGCGTGGATCGATGCTCATGATGTCAATCACTGGATTGTCTGGTCCAGATTCGATTATTTACAGACCGCTGTCATATATCTGTAATATTGCTGAGTGCGGCGTTAAACTGTTTCCCAAATGCGTACATCAATGATCATGATTGTACGGTCCCCACTCGATAATTTTCAAACTGCCGTCATATAGAGGGAAGATAAATATCAAATGTCCCTTTGCATGTAGCTGTGATACATCAAGTCTTATCACAGATGACAATGCGGCGTTAAACAAAATAATTTCTTTATTGTTATTGTTTCTTTTCTTGTGACATTGAACCTTATTAATGTTTTATTTTATTTCCAGCTTTGTAATCTCTACAAGAGCGCACTCACTATTGTGGGTAAACGTTCCATCGAGGATGACAGTCAAGACAACTGCTTCGACTGTTGTGACGCTGACAGTTGTAACGTCAACATGTGTGGTGGTAACGCAACACAACAGCAGACAACTCCCCCGAATATAACTGTGACTTTGACCGAGACAACTCCAGCATCCACGACTGCTGAAACGACCACACCACCACCACCCAGTACGTCTTTGTTTCTGGTCAAGACTCGAGTGTCAAAATGTCGGGTTTATTATTTGGCGAGGTGTCAGGCTTAATTGTTTTTTTATAAAAACTGTTTGATTGGCTGGTGGTACTGATTGAATAGGACTTGTTTACCCTTTTCGCGAATACCCGGTGTCATCATTGATTTGTGACCCGTGAAGATCCGGGGTAGAATAGAGTCTTCAGCAACCCATCATTGCCGCAAAAGGCGACTACGCTTGTCGTAAGAGGTGACTAACGGGTTGGGTGGTCAGGCTCGCTGACTTAGTTGATGCATGTCGTCGTATCCCAATTGCGTAGATCGATGCTCATGATGTCAATCACTGGATTGTCTGGTCCAGACTCGATTGTATACAGACCACCATCATATAGCTGGAATATTGCTGAGTGCGGCGCTAAACAACAAACAAACATCACAGATTTGTATACTTTGTATACACTTCAACATATATTTCAGAGTGTCCCAACACCTATCTGACCGGCCCCGGATCCTGCTACCTGCTCGTGAACTCCTCGCATACGTGGCATGAGGGGGATGTGCTGTGTAAACAGATGGGGGACCAACTCATGTCCATCAACGACAAAACAGAGGACGACTTCATCTCCAACTACCTCAGCAATCTCGCAGGTCATCACCATCAAATTGTTAAAAATTAGGCACCCCAGTAGCATGTCGTAAGAGAAAAACCACATCAGGATCCGGTTGTCACAATGCTATGATCGTTGCTCACACTATCAACCACGGGATTGACGTTTTACTTATTGGTTGTGTTGACAAAGTTCCTGTTTTCTTACTGGGCGTGGCGCAATTTTCATCTCACCCAGATGATCCGGGGTAGAATAGGTCTTCAGCAACCCATGCATGCCGTAAAAGGCGACGACGCTTGTCGTAAAAGGCGACCAACGGGATCGGGTGGTCAGGCTCGCTGACTTGGTTGATGCATGTCATCAATCCCAATTGCGTAGATCGATGCTCATGATGTCAATCACTGGATTGTCTGGTCAAGACTCGATTATATACAGACCACCGTAGCACAGAGTGCGGCGTAAAACAACCAACCAACAACCAACAACTATATGAATTTCACACCAGTCCAACCCCGAATACTGAATGGTTCGTCCGTTATGCAAATTCGCAATAAACCTCTGATACATTTGCCACTGAATACACATGTGATGTCAACAGGTTCTTCACAGCCAGATGGGTACTGGGTGGGCGGTTTCTTCGACAAGAGCACGTCACAGTGGGAGTGGCAGGATGGTACACATATGACGTACGTCAGATGGGGTCCTTACCAACCAGTGTCCTTCGTCAACTACCACGTGAACCTCATCAACCAACGTGTCTCTCTGCTGTATAACAACTGGCAGTGGTCTACTAACGTCGAGTATGCTAGCAACAGATGGCTCATTTGTGAACGTTCGTTCAATTAAAGTGGACGTCAAGCGTTGCTCCCTAAGTTGGATCCGTTTGAATAAATTAATATGAGAAACAACTACGTGTCTGTACATTTGTGAAAGTTTGTTTGTTTGTTTGTTGTTTAACGCCGCACTCAGCAATATTCCAGCTATATGACGGCGGTCTGTAAATAATCGAGTCTCGACCAGACAATCCAGTGATTGACATCATGAGCATTCATCCTCGCAATTGGGATCGATGACATGCATCAACCAAGTCAGCGAGCCTGACCACCCGATCCCGTTAGTCGCGTTTTACGACAAGCATAGTTGCCTTTTACTACAAGCATGGGTTGCCGAAGACTTATTGTACCCCGGATCTTCACGGGTCCAGAATTTTCAAAAAGCGGCGTTTAACCGTATTCAGCATCATTCATTAGATACAAAGTGGCTGAAGATGCAAAAATGTTTATAAAAAGAGGCGATGACGTGGGTGACACAACTGTGCGGACGACGGCTCATACTAGGCAAAGACGTTGACGTGGATGACACGAACGTAAACGGGCGACGCCTCATACATTTAAGCTCAAGTTTACTTATTGATTGTACAACCGCACCTTCTTTCAAATATCTGTTCATTTAAATATGTATGACTGCGCACTGTCTGACACTTCTACCAATCAATGAATGTAATCACTGTGACAATTTAATCATGTCTTCACTTCTCCAATATCAATATAAGTCTGCTGAAGCTTACCGTTTGAGTCATCGTCTATTACAAACTCAACTGGATATATCGTGTGCCCGTAACTCGGTATCGTGGCATCACATGTTATCTTGATGCATGTAACCTTGGGTGTGGTTACAAACATACCACGGTTGTTTAACGCCGCACCCAGCAAAATTCCAGCTCTATGATGGCGGTCTGTAAATAATCGAGTCTGGGCCAGACAATCCAGTGATTGATATCACCAGCATCGATCTTCGCAATATGGGATCGATGACATGCATCAACCAAGTCAGCGAGTTTGAACACCCGATCCCGTGAGTCGCCTTTTACGACAAGCATAGTCGCCTTTTACGACAAGCATAGTCGCCTTTTAAGGCAAGCATGGGCGTCCCAGTTATTTTGCGCTAAATCACGGATGTAATATCTAACCAAGGATTTAGTGCATGGGATTAGAAGTGGTGTCACAGATTTGTTGAGTGCTTCTTTTGCAGCAGCAACAGCCACTGAGTTGCCAACGATTCCAGCAAGGGTGGACAACCAACAGAAGACGATGTCGTATTGACCAGTAGCAAGATCATTATGTAGTTCAATTATGTCAAGTAAAGTGAGTGAGTGAGTTGGGGTTAACGCCGCTTTTAACAGTATTCCAGTTATATCACGGCGTGTCAGCTTAATGTGGGAGGAAAGCCCCAAGTGATGCAGGTCTCAGACGTTTACCACTTCGGTGAAACCCATGAGCACGGGTATGGTGATGACAAACCTAGAAACATAATTGGGGCGAACCGGGATTCGAACCCACAATCATAGGTTTCTGGCTTGCCCAAGGGACGCAACTCTGCACAGCGAATCGCGGCGCCTTAGACGACTGGGCCCCCCGTGTCCCCCGCAGCATGTATTGTATATCCAAATTTATAAGTGCCTTCCATTGACGACACTTCGTATTCGTCACTCCCCTCCATGTCGGAGATCTTGCAGACATTCCCGAGTCCAAGGAGAACGTTCCTGGTCTCTGTGTACCCCCCCCCCCCCCCCCCCGCGCCCTGTCAAACAGTAAAACTGCATCCTGACCCGAACGAATTGTTTAACAGCTTGGAGACAGGGAAGAGAGTTTGAAAATATAGTGGATTGTTGATGTTTAGACTGTTTGCTAAATTTAAGAGCTGTTAAAATGGCCTTTGATTCGGCTGTAAGTATTGAAGAGTTTCGTGGTCATCCAGTATGCACAGTTCTGGATCCAACGATGGTGGCGCTGGCAACAGCCTCAGCATCCTTAACTCCTTCTGCAAATATTGATTTGTAAGTATTGTATGTACTTCATAATTGATTATATTCTTGTTAGTACTGTAATTAACTTTTTCTGCTTTCTTTAGTTTGAACAGTGACAGGTCTACTTGTGGCTTTACAAATTGCCAAGGAGGAGAAGACATCAGACGGAAAGGAGATGTAAGTTCAATATCAGCACCATTAAGGAAGGACTTGATTCTTACAGGGTGAATAAGAGATGAGTTCTTATCGTTCAGATCCTCATAAAGGGGATAAAACACGCAGTTGTATGCAGGGTTGGACTCATTAGCATATAACTTTGTGATATACTGTAAAGATAGTTTAATGCGGCGATGTTTAAGAGAAGGCTAGTTGGCCTCAATATACAGGTTGACAGTCTGAAGTAGATCAAAGCATTATCTCTGCCCTAGTTATAATTAGGGTTGCTCTAACGCCATGTTTAAACAGACCGCCTCCGTGGTCTAGTGGTAAATCGTCCGCCCGAAATGTCCGGGGTTCGAAACCCGGCCGCATCATACCAAAAGACGTTAAAAGGTCGTACTTGTTGTTACCCTGTCTGGCGCTCGGCATTAAGGGGCTAAAACAAGGACTGGTCTGCTCGGAGTCAGTATACTGTGTCTGGGTGGGATATTCATGTTAAACTGCGGCATGATATCTCGGTGAGCTAGCACTTTAAATCGGCATCAGTCCGGACTAGTACAAGCAGCCACACAAACAAACACACGCACATGCACATCGCTATATAAGTGCAATAATCTTGGACGCGACGTTAAACCCCATTTCACCTCACCACAAACCATATCTAAAATTTATCACTTTATTTGGAGCTACTGTAATTGGATGTTGCAAGATCGATCTAATCGACTTCTAAATCAATGTTCTGCGGTTCTAAAGCTATTGGTTTGTTCCAAGCATTTCACATGCGCTGAGACGACAGACTGATCAAGTACTACTGTCACCGACAGTTCCCAGCATGGCCATATGCACTTTTATTGTCTTTGACAAAATCATGATGCAAATGTGGATTATTTTAGTTTTGAGCTCCACAACACTGTGTTTGAGAGAACATACTTTCAAGAAGACAGCAGGTGATGTTCGATCCCGTTTGGAAAACCCACAACGTCTTCAACTGCATACGGTTTCGGCGTTAACAGAATGTGGTCGACTGTGCTCACGAAGTTCATCGTGCATTGACTTGCAGTACTCCAGCACAAGACGAGCTTGCATTACTGGACACACAGAAGACGTATCTGATGGCGTAATGTCCCAGAGTGGACTGTTTGACTTGTACAATTGGTATTTTAAAGGTAGAGGTTTATATGAATACATGTACCCATGCTTGCCGTAAAAGGCCACTATGCTTGTCGTGAGAGGCGACTAACGGGATCGGGTGGTAAGGCTCGGGAGTCATCGTATCCCAATTGCGTGAACTAAGTGTTCACCTGTCCTGGAGTTATGTTGTACTAATATTCACATTTAATATGTGAGTAATGAGTGAAAAAAAATAAAAATACAATCTTTAAATTCTCAATAATTTCTGCTCATACTGTATATCCCAATTGCGTGGATCGATGCTCATGATGTCAATCACTGGATTGTCCGGTCCAGACTCGCTAAGTTTGTTAGTAGGCCGATATTCTCACAATTTTCACGTCGCGTGTCCTTATAGACCTTATAGACCTATTCTCCCAATACCAATTGTCACATTGTAGTTAACTTTTTTGGACAGAAGGGGGTGGGGTGGGGGGGTGGCAGATATTTGTACATTTGTATCATTTGTCCCCAACTTGATTCAAATAAAACTGTTTTCTATAAAAAATCGAATCATTTGCAAAAAAGGAAAGTAGTAGCTTCACTTGATGATGATGTTACACGTGTCGCATCTTGGTGTGTTACGTCTACTTACACACGATACACTCTCTGTACAAGAATATTTGGATGGACAAATATTTTGCTTGAGATTTTTTGGCTATCTGGTACTTTTTACAATTTTAAATTTATTCAGTCCTTGTTTCACTTTCTCACTTTGCTGTAGAATTGGGAGGTTGTCCCTTATGACTGGCATGATAATACAGTTATCAGGATTGAAGGTGGATACAAATGGAATAATTTGATCGCCCACAGATTTTTCATTAGGTTTCAAGAGAGTATGTCTTAGAAGTTTTATCGACTTTTCTATAGCGTCATTTATTATATAATGATATAAGCGGATATCCTAGTTTCTTTAGATACCTTATCAATTATTTCAATCTTAAGTCTCTTTTATCCGTTTCCGACACGATGGTGCATACTCTCCGCGCAAGTGAATAAGGAATGTTAGTTCTTGTATGCCTGGGGTGACGTGAACCGAATTGTAAGTATAGATGGGTGTATGTTGGTTTGTAGCTGATATAGGTTTTCAGTTTAGTATCTCCCTTAACTAAGAGGACGTCCAGACCCTCGCTCTCGCTAAACTCCATAGTAAAACTGATGGAAGGATGGAGCGTATTAATAATATCCAGAAAGGTGTCTAAATCTTCACGAGTTGAGAGCCAAACTAAAAAACAATCGTCTTAGACTCGCTTCCAAGTTTCGCGCACATGCTTGGCGATGGATTCTCACATGGAATCTTGTACCTTCCTGTAATTAATATCCCCTAAATAAACCATCACAAGTGTAGCGTATGTTGGAGCGACTTTCGTTCCCATGGCCGTTTCCTTTCTTTGATGATAGAATTTTCCGTTAAATTCAGTGTTAATAGCCTCAGGACGTTTTCTCAGCCCAAATTGAACTGCTTCCAATCCCAAGTCATGGAATATGTTGGTATATAAACTCTTCAATGTGACTAGAGTCGCATCTTTAGGTACGGCATCGGGAAGGTCGTTAAGAAAGTCCATCTCTTAGTAAACTCGGTACATGCTTTGTTAGTGGTTTTAAGATCATATCGACGAGATTACAAAGGCGCTGCGTCGGGCTGTTCGGTCCTCCGATAATCGGCCTGAATGTCAAGTCAGGAGAGCACTCCGAATTCTGTTCTGCCATGGCACTATTTATTTACCTTTATGGATCTTGGCTAGTCCGTAGTTAAACTGACCTGTTCAGTGATTTCTTGAAATGGACTCTGAACCATCTTTAATTTAAATATGAATTACTTTTCAAAATTTTCAAAGTGAATGATTACGGTTTTATGCTTTCTTCAGCAATATTCGACCCTTGAAGATCCGGGTTAGAATAGGTCTTCAGCAACCCATGCTTGCCGTAAAAGGCGACTACGCTTGTCGTAAGAGGCGACTAACGGGATCGAGTGGTCAGGCTTGCTGACTTGGTTGGTGCATGTCATCGTATCCCAAATTGCGTGCATCGATGCTGGTGATGTCAATCTCTGGATTGTCTGGTCCAGACTCGATTATTTACAGACCGCCATCTTATAGCTGGAATATTGTGAGTGTGGCGTAAAACAACAAACATCCATCCAGCATCGTAGTTGAACTGTCACCCGCAGACGGCTAATTTCGACGGACAACCTGTTTCCAATTCTGGTGGATAAATTCATACTTATGAAAACATTAGATGAACACATTCAATAATTGCAGAAGGTATTGAGAACTAGATATGGATGGATGGATAGCTAGATGTGGGATGGATGGTTGGATAGCTAGATGATGGATGGATGCATAGCTAGATGATCGATGGATGGATAGCTAGATGATGATGGATGCATAGATAGATCATGGATGGATTATAGATAGATGATGGATGGATGGATAGATAGCTTATGCATTGATAGATACCTAGATGATGGATGGATGGATGATAGTTGATGGATGGGTGGATAGTTAGATGATGGATGGATGGATAGATACCTAGATGATGGATGGATGAATAGATAGATGATGGATGGATAGCTTGATGATGGATGGATAGATGATGGATGGATAGCTAGATGATGGATAGATAGCTAGATGATGGATGATTGATATCTAGATGATGGATGGATAGAGAGATAGCTAGATGATGAATGGATGATAGATAGATGATGGGTGGATAGGTAGATGATGGATGGATGGATGGATAGATGCTGGATGGATAAATAGCTAGATGATGGATGGGTGCATAGATAGCTAGATGATGTATGGATGGATAGATAGCTTATGGACGGATAGATAGCTAGATGATAGATGGATGGGTGGATAGATGATGGATGGATGACAGCTAGATGTTGGATGGATAGATAGATGATGGAGGGATGGATAGCTAGATGATGTAGGGATGGATAGCTAGATGATGGATGGATGGATGGATGGCTACATGATGGATGGATGGATGGATAGATGATGGATGGATTGAGAAAGATGATGGATTGATGGATAGCTAGATGATGGATGGATGGATGGATAGTTGATGGATGGATTGAGATAGATGATGGATGGATGGATAGCTAGATGATGAATGGATGGCTAGATGGATGGATGGATAGATAGCTAGATGATGGATGGATAGATGGATGATATCTAGATGATGGATGGATGGCTAGATGATGGATAGCTAAATGATTGATGGATAGCTAGGTTATGGAGGGATGGTTGGATAGCTAGATGATGGATCGATGGATAGCTAGATGATGAATGATGGATAGATGGATGATAGCTAGATGATGGACGGATGGTTAGATGATGGATAGCTAGATGATGGATGGATGGATGGATGGCTAGCTAGATGATGCATGATGGATGGAAAGCTAGATGATGGAAAGATGGCTAGCTAGATGATGGATTGATGGCTAGCTAGATGATGGATGATGGATAGCTAGATGATGGATGGGTGGATGATGGAAAGCTAGATGATGGATGGATGGATAGATGATGGATGGATTGAGATAGATGATGGATGGATGGATAGCTAGATGATGGATGGATGGATAGATGGATGGATAGCTAGATGATGGATGCATGGGTATCTAGATGATGGATGGATGGCTAGATGATTGATAGGTAGATGATTGATGGATAGCTAGATTATGGAGGGATGGATGGATAGCTAGATGATGGATGGGTGGCTAGCTAGATGATGGATGGATGATGGATAGATGATGAATGGATGGATAGCTAGATGATGGATGGATGGATGGATAGATGATGGATGGATAGCTCGATAATGGATGGATGGATAGCTAGATGATGGATGGATGGATAGATAAATGATGGAGGGATGGATAGATAGCTAGATGATGAATGGATGGATAGCTAGATGATGAATGGATGGAAAGATAGATCATGGATGGATGGATAGCTAGATGATAGATGGATGGATAGCTACATGAGTGATGGATAGCTAGATGATGGATGGATGGCTAGATGATAGATGAATGGATGGATAGATGATGGATGGATGATAGCTAGATCATGGATGGATGGCTAGATCATGGATGGATGGGTGGCTAAATGATGGATGGATGGATAGCTAGATGATGGATGGATGATATATGATGGATGGATAGCTAGATGATGGATGGACGGATGATGGATGGATAGATTGCTAGCTGATGGATGGATAGATAGATGATGGATGGATGGCTAGATGATGGATGGATGGATGGCTAGATGATGGATGGATAGCTAGATGATGGATGGATGGCTAGATGCATGGATGGATGGCTAGATTATGCATGGATGGATGGCTAGATGATGGATGGATGGATGGATGGATGGATAGCTAGATGATGGATGGATGGCTAGATGATGGATGGATGGATGGATAGCTAGATGATGGATGGATAGCTAGATGATGATGGATAGCCAGATGATGGATGGATGGATGGATAGCTAGATGATGGATGGATAGATGGTTGGATGGATATATGTAGAAATAGGCATTTACTTGATAAATATTTCCAACATTGCAGATCCTGAGACATGCTTTGAGATCAAAAGAAACAACCCCACAGCCAAGAGCGGGGAGTACTCAACCACCCCACAGCTCCACAGTTCAAGGGTGTGTCAGTGAAGGTCTACTGCCTGATGAATGACACACACCAGATGGAGTACGTGACACTGCCCAACAGGAACTTCGGACACTACCCGCAAAGGTCCAACGCTAATTGTGGTGAAGTCGAAGAGTCATATCTATCGGGGGCTGGTGTTGGCATGGGTGGCGTTACAGAGTACCAAAAGATCAGAGTACAGCCATCAGTAAGTTGTTAAACGGCCCAAAGGTTATGTAATTATAATATCATTTTATATTATTGAGGAGTAATGCCATCGAGGGACATGTTTGGTAAAGAGTGTTTCTTTGTTTGTTTGTTTGTTTAACGCCGCACTTAGCAGTATTACAGCTATATGACGGCGGTCTGTAAATAATCGAGTGTGAACCAGACAATCCAGTGATTGACAGCAAAAGCATCGATTAACGCAATTAGGATACGATGACCTGCATCTTGTTTTTTTAACCAAGTCAGAGAGCTTGACCACCCGATCCGGTTAGTCGCCTCTTACGACAAGCATAGTCGCCCAAGAATGGGTTGCTGAAGACCTATTCTACCCCGGATCTTCACGGGTCTGGTAAAGAGTGATTCTGATGAAGTGTTTGTCTGTTCGTTGGTTGGTTGTTTTACTGAACACTCACCAATACCCCAACTATATGACGGTTGCTTACCTATAACCGATCTAGAGCAACGTCCCACACCGTCGGAATGCGATGGCATGCAATCAACAGAAACACCGAGCCTGACCACACATCCATTTAGTCGCCTTTTAGGATAAGCCAGAGATTGCTATGCATCTCTTCGACCCTGGTACACAAGGAGACATTCAAATACAAATTAAATGTTTATTGTATGAAAGGTCACAGGCCGAACACACATAACGTTAGCAGTATCATTCGACAAAGAGATTCAGGTGTACCTTTTAAGTGTATATACATTACCGACGCCGTTACGCTGTAATGAGCTTGATTTGGCATGATCGGCGAAATGGCGTCGAGTTATATTTTCCAGTTGTACACCGTTGTATCATTAACCAGCATAATACCACCATGTTTCGTGTAAGTCTGAGGGATAATACCATATTTCATATTTTTGTTCTTTTAGACCATGGCAGTTGTAAGAAATGACGCCACGTTCGTAAGCGGGAGCAAGACAACCCCCCTAGACTATGGTCAGGCAGAAGATTGCTACTCGCATGTAGTTTTCTGTAAGAAAATAGGAACATTTCACATCAACACACTGGGAACAAAGATGAAAGTCAATACCGATGTAAGTGTTTGTTTTGTATCAGAACAGGCGTTGGGGATACACCCATTTGCAAAGCCACATTGACGTTTTTAGTATTTTTTAAACGCCGTGTTCAGCAATATTCCAACTATATAGCGACGGCCTGTAAATATCGAAACTGGAGCAGAAGACGAGTGATCACCCAATCAAGTTGGTCGTCTCATTCTAACGGAGAATCACCACTAGGGAGTAGGAGTCTAGGGCTGGGACGAGTCCAAATTTACAACCCGGGTACCCACCACCCTATTACCCGACCCCACCCGGGTACCCGTTGTAGATATTTAGAGATAGGTACAAACTGTCCGATTTGGAAACGTTTGACCGTAGCCCTGGTAAAATGTATTTAGATACACGTGTGAAACGATCTGGTCATGCATACACTGAAGTTTACTGCTTTAAACATATACTGATCAACAAAAGTTCCTGTGACATTGAATAAGATTTAATGCAAAGTTATGTTTTTTACCAAATCTGAAACAACTTCGGTTTGCGACAGATAAAAGACTCCTGTAAGTGTTCAAATGGTTTAATTTGCTTGCTTGTTTGTTTGTTTGTTGTTTAACGCCGCACCGGAGCAATATTCCAGCTATATGACGGAGGTCTGTAAATAATTGAGTCTTGACCAGACAGCGATTGACATCATGATCATCGATCCACGCAATTTGGATACGATGACATGCATCAATCAAGTCAGCGAGCCTGACCACCCGATCCCGTTAGTCGCCTCTTACGACAAGCATAGTCGCCTTTTACGGCATGCATGGGTTTCTGAAGACCTATTCTACCCCGGATCTTCACGGGTCTCCACGCAATTGCGATACGATGACATGCATCAGTCAAGTCAGCGAGCCTGACCACCCGATCAAGTTATTCGCCTCTTACGACAAGCATAGTCGCCTTTTACGGCAAGCATGGATTGTTGAAGACCTATTCCACGCCGGATCTTCACGGGTCCTGAAAGTATATAGAATGAGAGATAGTGCTTTGTTGCCAGGAGCAACTGCCTCCCTGCACTGTTATCGTACATCTGAAAGGTTCATGTACATAGTTGCATTTGATTGTAGTCTTAATTCAATGGTGTGATTTTTCCAGCTAACATGGACAGTTCAAGTACACGACTTCAAAGCCTTAATTCAATAGGGGCGGTCGGGTAGCCTAGTGGTTAAAGCGTTCGCTCGTCACGCCAAAGACCCGGGTTCGATTCCCGACATGGGTACAATGTATGAAGCCCATTTCTGATGTTCCCCGCCGTGATATTGCTGGAATATTGCTAAAAGCGGCGTAAAACTATACTCACTCACTCACTCACTCATTTAATTCAATGGTGTGATTTTTCCAGCAAACGTGGACAGTTCAAGTAGACAGCTTCAATCCCCGTGTGGAGAGCATTGCACGTGAAGAGAATGGCGCCATGATCGACATTGTGTGTGGAGGGTGGTGTGGGGGTTGTAGCCCTAAAGGTGACATGCTCCTCTATCCGAACCCTCTTGACAATAAGCCTTAGACCAATATACCGACATCTTCCCCAGGCAAGAGAGTTAACTGAATTCAAAAGTCCAGTTTCCACCCTTGCCGAACTAGGCTGGAATTCCTGGGCTCGATCGTAGCGCTACCAGTGGTTATTATGAGTTATGTCCCTTCTGAGCCTCTCCTATGGACCAATCCGATTCCATCACTTGCATTTGTTTCAAACAAAATGGCGGCGCCCAGTCAAGACGATCTGATCGATAATCAAGATCTATA